>NC_050533.1:1552600-1588718 GCF_002922805.2 Oryzias melastigma | reverse complement strand
TGGGTAAACAAAAAACATAAAGTATCTGGGATATTTCAGATACTTTCCATTTTTAATGCAACCACATGGGGGCGCAACTCAGTGCTCACATGTGCCGGTCCCAAGTCCGGATAAATGCAGAGGGTTGTCGGATGTGAATCGGACATAAAAAATATACAAATCAATCATGAACAGAACTTTCTGTCGTGGCCCGCTTAACAACGAGCGCCGCTGGTGCTGTTGACCCACAGGCTGGAACTAGGACTACGGTTGGTGGAGGAAGGACAGGATGAAGGCGCCACAGAGAACTTGCTCCTTTTGGCGCTTCAGAAAGTGTGTTCATAAACTACAAACAGATTCTCCTGACATGAATTCATGTGTGGGAGGAGCTACCCAGCCAGCTAGGCAGAGAGGGCCGCATGGGGTTTAAAAGTGTGGGCCCAATTGGGTTTGTCAGCGGTTGATGTGGTGGACCCTCCTGTGTTTGTCTACGTTAGCTTAGGTGGGTACTCAGTAGGTTAGCTCGCTACGCTAGCCAGCCTCCTGGTGAACGCCATAGCATGCTAGCAAGCTCCACTGTCCAAAACTAGCCAGCTTCGCTGTAGCGATCTAGCGAGCTCCGTTGTCCACGGGGCAGCTGGCCAGCGTAGCGAGCTAACCCACCGAGTGTCCACTTAAGCCAATGTGAGCAAACACAGGAGGGTCCACCACGGAAACTGTGGACAAACCCATTTGGGGCCACATTTCCTGCCCACTTTTAAACCCTATGGGCCCACTTGGCCGTGCTGGCTGGGTACTGCCAACCTTTACCTGAAGGCATCATTGCTACATCATGGAAGACATGGGTTTATTTCTCCTGGAGAGCTTTTCAAAGGTGACCATTGAGCTCGTTGCAGTAACTGGTGTCATGAGATCATTCAGACACGTTCCCAGCATGTTGAGGTTCACCAGCTACTGCAGGAGCTGCGTCCGAATGACAGCGGGACTCTCTGTGGCCCAGATTCACGACTGCTCCTGCTTTTGTCCAGATTAGTTACATTGACAAATCCTTCATCAGAAGAGAGAAAAGTAGAAGACAAAATTCCAAGAACAGCATTCCTGGGGCCCTCAGTCTGGAGCCAGGCCTGGTGGGCGGGGCTCCTCCCACGGGACACGGTCGGGTGCAGAGGACCTCAAAAGGGGCGGGTGCAATGTGATTTGGGTGGCAATTGAAGGCAGGTGCCTTGGCGACCTAAACCCTGTTGAGCTAAATCAGGGTTTATTATTTGGGACCAGTGTTTGTTACTGGTTCCGAGAACCAAATGTCAGTTCCGGGGACATCGTGCCTTTGCTGCGCTGGTTCCTAAACTGTGGAATCCACCGACTATCAGAGAGATCACACTTTTGGAGAGTTCTAAAGCTGAACTGTTCCTCCAGTATCGCGCTGGAGTATCTGCCTAGCTGCTATTTATTATGTCCATTTTTATTTCTTTTTAAATAGGATTTTATCTCTTTTTTCTTGTTTTTATGATAGTAATGTTTTGTGTTTTTGTGTACAACACTTTGGGCCTCCTTGGCTGGTGATGAAAGGTGCTTTGTAAATGAATAAATGATTCAGAGGGGTCATTTGAGGCTGCTGCCCCCGGTGGGGGGTCTTGGCATGGGGATGGCCGGTCGCTCTCCCCCTTTAAACATTCCATCCTCATCCACCTCAGCGAAACATAAAAACTCACCTGAGCACAGGTGTCAGCTCACCTTTGCACTAATAGGATGCCTGTCAGAATGAAAGGCTTTACTTGTGTCGGTTTGTATGATTAAGTGTGTGAGCTGCAGTTGTGTTGTGTACATTTACTTATTTCACTGAAGGTTAGATAAATGCATCCTCAAATTTCTTTTTTTTGCGTAATGTTTTTCATGATCGCACAGCTTTGCAGATCTGTGTCTCTCTGTCGCCCTCTTCTGGTTGTTTTACTTGAAACTAAAAACACCAAAATTGCAGCTGTTCCTAATAAACAGTTTATTCATCAAGGTTCTTTTATTCAACTTTCAAATTTACATTTTATTTCCCATTTCAATGTAGTTTTCCAATCACTTTAAGCTGATGTGACTCCATAAAACAGTTTTAAATGAGGGAATTTCTTTTCTTCAGATTTCTGCACAAAAGATGTCAACACAACAAACAGTTCCAACTTCTGGATGTGTAGACACGTTTCATCATCATCAGGAAGATGAAGACTTTTAATCTTAAGGACAGTCAATAAAGAGCCTGAAGAAAATCAAACAACCCTCTCTCTGTTTGATTTTCCTCAAGCTCTGTTTAAACTAATTATGAATAATAAAAAGTCAGGAATATTATTCCAGAATTAATCAACTTAAACATTAAATAACTTTCAATATTTTACTCTCCATAAAAATATATTTTGTCAAAATTATACAAGTTAGAAATGAGCTCAAGATAACATCGGGTCATTAATAACAATAAAATAAAATGATCTGGAGGGCCGGATCCGGCCCCCGGGCCTCGACTTTGAGTCATGTGAGTTACAGGCTTCTTGCAAAAAGGTGAAATCTAGATGTAGAAATATAATCAGTTTGTGTTTAAATAAAAATATTTTAAATGAAACTGGCTATCAGCTTCAGAGTTTTCAGATATCAGTTTCAGCATCTTCAGCAGCCAAACTCAGCTAACAGCATTCACACTAGCATTATCACAGGTAAAATCTAGCTCATAATTATGTTAAAAAGTTACGGTTTTAAAGTTTTAAAATGTAGTTTTACAGTGCTCAATAAATGTTTATCCTGATCGGCCCGCGACATAAGGTTTGTTCTGGAGTTTGGCCCCTTGTGTGACTGAGTTTGACCCCCCTGCTGTAAATACACAGCTGCATCATTGACATACACCGAGACGTTTGAACCAAACCTGAATTAATCTCTGTAGGTCACGTGGTTCCTATTAAGAATAAAAAAGAGAGAGGGTTGAATATCTTGCAGAAATAGGATTCATATACTGGTATTATTATTGTATCTGCAGAATTACACTGTAAAAATTCTTATTTTCTAAAAACAATTCTATACAGTCCCTGAGACGGGTTTGCTGTTTTACTATTGAAAATCTTCCTTGATTTGATTATTTTTCTTGCAATAAAGAAAATGACTTTTTTTTTTAAACGAGTCTTTTGACTTTCTTAAGATTCAGTTTTTGGAGTCTAAAAATGTAAGAAAAAGGAGGAAGCTGATTTCTGGATTCTGTGAACAGAGCACCAACGATGAGGACGACATGTATGGAGGTGCGTGGTGTGCAGAGACGGAGGAGAAGGAGCACTGGTTTGAGGTGGACGCCCGCAGAGAGGTGGAGTTCAGCGGAGTCATCACGCAGGGAAGGAACTCGGAGCAGCAGTGAGTTGGAGAACAAACTACTACTGTTGGGGTTTCTATGAGGAGTTTTTATAGCAGCTAAATATGTTGACATGAAACACACATTTGTTCATATTTAATGTAGGTCAAATATTTAATTAATATAAAAAGCATGAACTTAAATCTATGCGATGTGGTTTAGGGAATGAGAAGTTCTGCATCCATCAAGTTCTTAAAGACACTATGGTTGGTGTAGAGCAGGAGCCCCAGTCCTGGTCTTGGAGATCTTTCATGCTCTCCATGCTGGTTACCTGGATCAGTTGTGTTCAGTTAATCAGGATGAGATCACCTGATTCAGGTGATCATCAGAAAGCAGTGCAGTGGCAGATCTCCAGGACCAGGATTGGGCAGTCGTGGTGTAGAAAAAAAAACTCTGGTTGTGTTTGTAGACTTAACCTGGAAGTGAGTCGGAAATTGCTTTAACAAGTTTTCTTTTTCTCCAATTTTGTGAAAAAGTGAAAATCACTAAATTTCCCACATTGCAAAAAATGGCTACCAGGCAATAGGTCCTGGAGCCATCCCATAATAATCACGCTCATTACTTTCTACATGTGTTCAGTGGCGTGTTTTGTAGACGGAACACTTGGGTTGCTACACGTGGACACAAACGTTTTGAATGAAATGCAGATGTTTGCATGTTTTTAGACTTGAGTGGAAGTGGTCGGTCGCCGATGGTGTTGTGAACACAGATTCATAAACACACCGCAGTTCCTCCCATTGTTTGTGTGTTGACTTCTTTTTATGAGAAACAGGGAATTCTGAATTCTTAGTTTCTTATTTTGTTTCTTTATATATATATATATGTAACCGGGAGTTGTGACGTGAAGGGCCCCAGGACCCAGAAAATGGCCTCACACTAGGTGTGTGGTTTGTTATTGATGGGGGACGCTATTTAGTGCATTTATTCCCTGGTCATTTCAGCTGGCTGCCGAGAATCGCACCACCTCCCTGCCTTTCCATAACTAAAGTACTCGAAAATACAGGTTTATTGATAGAACTTTGGGCTGACGAGTGTTTCAGCAAGGAGCGTTAAGTGAGCTCGGGCCTACAGCATGAAAACAAATCAGTTTCTCACATAAAATATAATAAACCACAACTGCCCCTTACATATATTTTGTAGGTCATATTCTTCCATATTTTTCCTGAATTACTCTTTGTTTTGTTGTGGATTGAGTAAGAATGACAAAAGCAATGTAAGGGAATGAGTTGGGAGAGTGGCTGATTTGGTTCACTAATGTCCGGAGTTTAGTGAACTTACTAAGTTGCCAAGACGCTCGTCGGTCATCGGTTCTTTGAATCAACCAGTTTGTTGAGATATTTTAGAGAAAAAAGGGGGGGCTTGAGCACAAGGCATTAAATGAGGGTAGACGCGCTAATATAATTAAATATAGATTAAAACCAACTTTTTTAAAGTGTTCTTCTGTTGTTTTTGCTATTAACCACAAAATAAAAAGGGTTCATACATGTGAAGTGTCTGCATCTCCGGGGGAAGATCATCATCATAATCACAATTAAACAACATGTGTTTTGTCGTAATAATGACTTCTTTTATTTGTATATTTCAGAGTTATTTCAAATAACTAGTTATTTTTCAAGTCAAATACAAATTTCTACACCTGTATTCCCTTAAATTGTGGATGCGATTCTCGGCAGCCAGCTGAAATGACCAGGGAATAAATACACCCCCTTGTTATGTTGCAAGTCTGAGTCCAAGTCTTTGTTTGTGATCGTGGACATGATGGTGAAACATTCAGTCATCATAATTTTGTTACTTTTATTGAAATGCCAAATGTTACAGACATAGCCTACAATGCAGCGATGACATCCACACATGTCAAATGGTGACACACAGGAGGAGGTATTAAAACAAAATTAGATAAAATAATGTGAAAAAGATAAACGTATCAATGAGAACAAAGTGCCTTCACGTACCGGTATATCTTAGTTTCATTGTTGTATTCTATGTTATCAATTTTATCCCCCTTTTCCTTTCAAGACTGTCCAGGTAAGGAAAAAATACATGCGACAGGGCTAAATAATCAGTGACACACAGAATCCCATGAAATAAACGTGAATGCTCTCTCCATTGACCCTCACAGGGCGTGATCACACAGGATTGTGCCAAGATATGTCCCCTCTGCCAGAATTAGGCTATCCTGTCTCTGCATTGTGTATTGGTTTTGTAATGCTCATTTTTTGCTCAAAGGTGCATTATTAAGATATACTTTATCCTGGGGCTTTTGGGAGTTTATTGACATGAATTCCATTGTCTTCATCACTGACATTCCCCAACATTATTAGAACATTCTACCACACTGTATGGTCACATGTCTTTGCTACAGTCAAAGTCTTTCCACACATGTATTGATGGTTGATCAGTTTTAGCTGCATCACATGTGTGTTGTTCACTGTTATGGTCGTTTTTACCTTATAGTAAAATAAACCGACTGAGTCTCAATCCAGATGAGATTTTACAGTTTTGATAATAATCAATCCATTATTGACAAAATCTATGAATTTGTTTTGGAATGATTCTAAAATGGCGAATGTCTAAAAATGCTGGAGCTAAAAGCTGAAGCCGATAGCTAGCTAAAATATTAGCTAAATGCCAAATTAGCCTAAAAAAGAGGTTGAATTAGCCAAAATAGCTAGCATGTAGCTGAAATATTAAACTCCAAAATAGCCTAAAACAATCTTAGTAAATACCAAAATAGTCCAAAAAGCTGCAGAATGACCATTTGAAAACTTTAAAACTGTAACTTTTTAACATAATTCTGAATAATAAAAATGCAGCAATATTATTCCAGAATAAATCAACTTAAACCTTAAATAACTTTCAATATTTTACTATCCATAAAAATATATTTTGTCAAAATTATACAAGTTAGAAATGAGCTCAAGATAACATCGGGTCATTAATAACAATAAAATAAAATGATCTGGAGGGCCGGATCCGGCCCCCGGGCCTCGACTTTGACATGTGCTGTATAGTATTGACAATCTTATTATTTCACTGATACATTTCACAGTATTTGAACTGTATCAGATTAATACAAATATCTTCAAAGCGTATATAGATTATTAAATTATTTCTAAACAAATATGCAAACAGTGTAAACTCAAAATTGAATTGAGAGGATTGAAAGAATTGAATTGATTTTGAGAGATATTGTCGATATCCAGCCTCACTAAAAACAACATCATCATATTTAAAAGTCCACTGAGACCGTTTTGAAAATAGATGAGATGACAGCAGCTGATTTCATAATAAAAGTCAAAGTAACAGCCAGACACCTGTACAGTTGGCACCATGCTGCATTTTATTGCTGAATGTCAGTTTCTTTTTTTATCGTTATCATATTTAAAGTGAATACAAAACCAGACAAGAGGCTCACACATAATAAGCATGCCCACCTCCTCCCTCTGGAGTGCATAGTTTCCACACTTGATCACATGACCACGTCCTGCTCCTCCACCTCGCCGTCACAGGTTCATCTGTGATTCTGCTTTCTCTTTTTGGTGTGTTTTTTTTCCCTCATCGTGACCAGCAGCTCGGGCTGCAGCTACTTCAGTGTGAGTCCACTCCCCACGGGACAGCAGGTCTGAACATCTCCTTATCCTAACATTCACATTACAGTTGGTTTATTGCATGCAATACAAATCATTCATTAATCTGCTAATCATGCATATTCTTAACCCATATAATCATGTGACAGACGCCAGCGTGGGCGTCGACCTTGAAGACTTTGAGACGTGAGGCGGATGACGACGGTGCGAGTCCCGCACAGGTTCTGAAAGTCTGCTCAGCCGGACGGATGGGCTTCAAAATGCTACAAAACTTGAGAGTTAAAGCATCTTCCTGTTCCTGGCGCTTCATCGACGCTTTCGTTTAAAGCCGAAACAATTCAAACAAGAAGAAGAGGCGAGGTTCATGAGGACGACGCTTTAAATAAAAAGGAGGAAATCTTGACGTGATCTTACACAATCCTTTAAATACAAAGAGCCTGGGGCTAAAATCATGCATTATTGTTGGTTATTGCTTCTAAAACTCTAATCAAATACAATTATAAGGACTAAAATCGAACGCCGAGGTCGTATGTACAAAGCAGTCATCTGAGATCCTAACTTCAGCTCCGTCAGAAAGCTTCCGCCTGAATCTGACAGACAGCTTGGATTAATTTAAGACAGATTTTGTCAAACTTTCTCAGATTAAAAAAAAGAGGCTAGAATTTAGGTTAAAACTGCGTTGAAATGTGGACCTGCAGCTGCTTTGTTTTCTGGTTCGACTACTCTTCATGAAGCAAGCATCACTACTGGTCATGCATGGCTACGATAAATATTGGCACCACTGCTAAAGAAGCTAATGCACATGAGTCTATACATCTCTTAATGGAAGACATTGGTGATTTTGTTGCTTTCAAACAACTTGTCACTTGTTTATACAATATACATGTTGGTCAACATGACAGTTAAGATCAAATATTGCACAGATCCCGGTAAAGTGAGATTTTCTTTCTTTTTTGTTTCTTATGATTGATGACAAATGAAGACGGACAGACTGTCGCCCTCAGCGCGCTCAGTCGGGAACCAAAACAAAGACGATACGCTGCGTCTGAATCGGAGCAGAAATCCTGATGCTGCCTAATCCGTCTCCACGTCACTCCTCAGACCTGACAGAGACGAGGAAATCTGAGCTTCTGCTCGCCTCATTCTAACTCCTGGACTCGCTGTGGCTGTGAGGTAGCACAAACCCACAAAGAAATAAAGAAGCAGGGACTCTTTCGGATCACAGAACTCGATCTTTGCTACAGTTTCTTGTGTCTAAACTATATTTACAAAAAAGAAGGAACAAATGCGTCCGACTGCTTTGATCTGATGGGTCTTCATTGAAATAAAAACTGAATGTGTTTAATCTTTAGCCTGATGGCCTCCATCTCCTCAGACCTCCTCGCTAACATTTACCGCCGCTCTCTGGCTGAAGAAATGGGTCAGAAAATGAGGCGATGGTGAGGAGGAGCCATCAGCAGCGGTGAGGAGATCCGGCGTAGAGAGGAGGTCATCCTGACAGCTGCTCGGGTTCTGTCGGCTCCTCTGGAGGACGTGATGGTGGTGCTGGGTCTGTTCTGAAGGCACACATGTCTTCGGTTCGGGTTGATTCAGCTCTCCGAGGCCTGGATTTAATGGATCAAATGAAAAAGTTCAGTTCAGCTAAACACACCTCAGTGGAGGAATTTATCCCTCAATAAACATTTATATGAAAACCGAATCATCTTCTGACATTCTTCCATCTCCTGTGTGACTCCGATCATCTTCTGATCTATTTTCAAAATGTTCCCAGTGGAATTTTAATTCTCATGCTATTTTTTTATTATCCTAAATCAAAACCTGTCGTTTTCTGTGACATAGTTTCTACAGAACAGCAGGAGTTCATTAGATATTCACCAGTGAGTTGTGGAGTCAGCCTGCCCCTGATTACACTCTCTCCCACTAGCTTACAGCCCCTCAAACCCCCAACCTAACATTAGCGGAGCAACCAAAACAGTGAGCAATATCGGAGCTATTCAGTCGTTGATTTTGAAACGATTAAATTTGATTCACAAAAGCCTGGATCGATTCGATTCTTCAATCCAATTCAAATTTGTTTAGAAATACATCAATAATCTACTATATGTTTTGAATATATTTATATTAATCTGATACAGTGCACGTGCTGTAAAATATATTAGTGAAATGATAAAATTGTTAATATTAAACAGTGTTACAAGGATTCTCAAAAAGAGAAACTAATAAAATGTTCAGATCATTAACATTGTTCTGCTTCTCCTGGAGGGCGTTTCAGTTTGGCCACTAGGTGGCGATCGCGCTTTATTATTACACCTTATACAAGAAAAAGAAAACAATATGAGCAAAAACAGTGTTTTAGACCCAAAATAATTAATTTAAAATGAATCCTTAAAATGGTTTGGAAAATTTGTGCCTGTAAGTTTGTAAAGATGTTCATTTATTCAGCAATGTATGTTCAGGTCGAGAGCGTTAGCATTAGCTGTTGGCATAAAGTTAGCGGACTTTATCTTTATGTGCTAAATTGATCAATATTTTTATAAATTGATTATTGATCTATTAAGTTTAGATCGATTAATTGATTTTATCAACCCAGCCCTAATAAAGAAATAGTCAGAAATGCTAATTTGAGCTTAATTTTCTTTATACGTGTCCTCTATTATCATAAAATGCCACAAAAACATAATAAAAATACAGTTTTTAATAGGAGTTGGTCTTTAAATTCTACTAAAAATTAAATTATCTTTCACGTTTTAAAGCTTTCATGCATTTATTCAATAATAATTCATTATTTCTGCTTTTTAAAAATTAAAATTAACTTTTAATAAATAATACAAGGAGAAAAGTACAAAGAGAATAAAAGTATAATGTTAAAAACATAAAGTGTTCAAATGGGCCACAAAAATGACCGAATGAGCTGTTTGGCTGCGGTTGAAGATGCGGGAAAATGATGATATGATCGAATGAACGGCGGGAAGAACGAGCCTCTGACCTTGGATGAGTCGACCCGATGAGCCGCAGACGTTCCGTCCGAGCTCCGAGCCGCTCGCGGCGGTAAACAAAGCCGGGCTGCCTCCTCTGCGGCGCCAGGTCGGGGTGGGAGAAAACCGGGGGGCTACCGGGATTATTAGTTCGCAGAACTGCGGGCCGAGGAACCGCACATAAAAATAAAAAAACAAACTCAGTGAACCTCCTTCTCTCCCCCAAGTTCACGCCAGGGAAGGGGGGAGAAGGAGGTCCCGCTCCCTCCGCTCTACGCCATTTTTGCTTCACGGCTACAAGCTAACAGGAGGATGCTGGGATTGAAGCGGGAATCTGTCCATCAGCGATATGACCCGCCCCGGAAGTACTACAACTTCCGGTCAATGACCAAGACGTTTGAGCTTGCTAAAATCACACGGAATTATGCTAAAATAACGCAATATTTAAGAATTTATTTAGTGTATAGATTTTAATCTTCAATTTAATAAACCGATCACATTTTTTACACTTCTATGTACGTGTGCGCACGTAAAATACTGCTAAAATAACAAAAAAAAAACCAATACCACAAGCAGATGAATGGCACCTTGTTTATTCAAATTGATTCATAAATCACTTTGATATCAACATACATATACAAAAAAAGATGATTTTGATTAACAAAAAGGTTTAATAACACGTTCATCCTCCTGCTTCCAGAGGATTTAACTGACATTAAAGATTATAAAGTATTCCAGATCTGGAGCAGTTAAGATGGGAAATAAATAAAAGATGAGTTGCTTTTTTTCCCTCATCCACATTTGAAACAGGAAAATCGTATCATGTCCCAGATCCAACAGTTACAACACAGGAAGGTTAAAGTTAAATCCTTCTGACAGGAACTCCAGTGGCTGTCAGGCATTCATTCAAGACTCCTATGTTCATACCGACTTCAGGGGGTTTGGCTTCAGTTAAAGAACAACAAAAGGAACAAATCATTGCCGTTATTCTTTTACATTAGTACAACCCAGTGCCGACGTTTACCAAACCAAAGACGCTCCAGTGGCTCACTTTTATTTTGAAATCATGCCACCGACTGAACTGCTGCATGTGAATACAGAAGCGTGCTAAACACGAGCAGCAGGAGGGAACGTTTCTACAAGCTGTTTCAATGCTGCTGCTTGGTGGAAAACACACAAACCTAAGGCACACTATGTCAGCGAAGCAGTGCGAAGGCGGGTTTACTAAGGAAGAAACTGGAAGTAGTGGAGACGACGACAGCCGTCTGAGACAGCGGAGGAAGTCGCTTCCTGACGTCAGCGGGGAAAAAACTCATTTTAAGACAAAAAAAAATTAATGCAGGAACCGGATGCTCATCTTCTGTTCCACGTCCACTTTCTCCAAAACCTGAGGAAACAAAAAACAGAAAACAGAAAAATAAGATCCAACAATGGGAGGTCTGCAGGTCCAATGCAGGAAAGGAATCTCCCGGAGCCAGAAACAGAAACGACATTTAAACAAAACTGATGTTTGGGGTCACTTGTTTCTGCATGAGATTAATTTAATAGAATATTCACTCTTATTTCTTTTACTTTTCATGTAGAAATAAACATCTTTGTTCAGATAATGAAAAAAAAAAGATCAAAATGTTTGACCAAATCTAAGTGTATAATTTATTTTGTACTTTCCTTTTTACAGTGCTGCAATAGAACCTTCAATCAGTAATAATTAGAATTTAGTGAAGCGTAAACTCTCAATGTGTTTCGGTGTTAGAAGTTTTTGCACAGCAGGAAGGGAGAGGACCTCTGTCTTTTTATGAGGTATATGTTTCAAATGTCATCTTTAAAGAAAAGAGGATAAAAGTTTAACATCTCAAAACAAGTGTGCTGATGTTGAAATTTGACCTTTAAAAACTGGAGTAAAACTTTAACGTCCCCCTGGAGGTCAGTCCATGAACTGCAGGTTAGTCATTATTTCACGGGGGTGGGGTGGGGGGGGGGTTAAAGTCTCAGGTCAGTTTCATTCTAATGATCGGTTATATATTAACGTTACATTTGATTTTTCCTTTGTAGGTCAAAATGACAAAAAAATACATTTTTAGATAAGAGTTCAAGATAGAAAGCTATAAATATAAATATATTTGTTAAAGACTTCCACAAACTTTTGTGCAACAGAGGATTAGAGCCACTATAAAATAAAAAATATGAATCAGAAAATAATACAAAAAAAGTTCAAAGTTTTGAGAATAAAGTCATACAATTATGAAGAAAAAAAGAAACAATTTCAGAGTAAAATCACAAATGTATGACTTTATAGAGTCAAGCTTTCTAAAAATAAAATGTTATATTTAGCTATGGAACATCATACTGTATAAAAATCTTACTGAATCTACTTTACTTTTTTTACTAAAATGAAAACTTTAAATAAAGGATTACTTTTCTTTGTAAATTACTATTTTTAAATGATAAATTTACGATTTTATTCTTGCATAATTAGTTTTTCTCACAAACTGATTTTATTATCATATCTTTATTATTGTCTTTTTGCAATTTTATTTTTAAAAAGCATAACTTTTTATTGTAAAATTATAACTTCAAGTTATACATTTCCAAATTTATTCTTGTAAAATGTTGACTTTTTAAAATAATTTTACAACTTCTCTCATAATTTTACGGCTTTTTCTTAAACCTTTTTTTAAGGTGGCCCTACTACATTGTCATTTTATTTTCACAAAAATACAAAAATTTCCTTGTAAATTTACTACTTTTTTAGCATAAATGTACAACTTTATTCACGTAAATTGTTGATTTTTTCCTCATAATTTTATGTCTTAAGGCAAATATATTTTATGACGTTATTTTCATGTCCCTATTTTTGTCTTTTCTGGTAGCTCTACTATATTGTAATTTTATTTAAAAAAACATGATTTTTTTGGGTAAAATAACTTTTAAAGTTATAAACTTCCAACTTTATTCTTGTAAAATGTTGACTTTTTTATATATTTTTATGATTTCTCTCATAATTTTACAGCCATTTTCTCAAACTTTTTTTAAGGTGGCCCTACTACATCATAATTTTATTTTCACAAAAGCACACATTTTTCCTTGTAAATTTCCTATTTTTAAAGCATAAATTTACACTTTTTTTTGTAAATTGTTTTTTTTTCCTTCTCATAATTTTCTATCTTAAATGGAATATATTTTATGCTTTTATTCTGATAGATTCCTTTATTGTCCCTGTTTTACAGTGGTATTCCTGCTCTCTTCAGTTAACTGGCCTTCATGAACTCGGTGAAGGAGATGCATCCGTCTCCGTTGGCGTCCGCCTCCTGGATGGTCCTGTCGGCGATGCTGCCGAGCTGCTCGTCTGAAATGTTGACGCCCACCATCATCCGCAGGACCTGCAAACAGAGTTCATGTGTTCTTCAGTCACACTAATTTGCAGCTTTTCTGCTGGAACGACTCTAAATAACAGAGCATTTAGTGGAACGGCTCACAAACAACCTGATGACACTCCGCTGTTTTGTGCAAAACAAGGTATTTAAGCGAGTCACGCAACCGCGAGCTCACGGCAATTACAGGTCGCACAAGTCACCACAACCCGAGACGTCTTGGAGGAGCGAGACGCTCAGAAGATGGCGGCTTTATCTCCACGAGGCCAAAGTCTCCTGATCTACAGGATCAAACGTTACACAACAGAGCAGGTCGGGCCTAAAGCTGCACATTTATGAACAACTGGACCACCTTAAGTAACAAACTCAGGTGTTCAGAACCGACTCACCTGCAGCAGCTCGTCCCGAGAGATTTTGTCATCCCGGTCCAGGTCGTACAGCTGGAAGGCAACTGGAAAACAAATCACACCAACGAGAACATCAGCTGGAAGGTCCGCCAGGACGGCGTCCGTGACGGCGAGCCGCTCTCTCACAGTGCAGCTTGTTCGTCCTGCTGTTGAGCGGCTCCGTGTTGGAAACGTTCTTGTTCTTCTCGTTGTCCTCCACCGGTCGGAAGTGAGCCAGAGTCCGCATGAAGCCTCGGAAGTTCACCTGATCCTCCCTGAAAAACACGACGGTTCAGCTCCGGAGAATGGGAGGTAACCCGACACCGCCGCAGAAACCACAAAAACGTCCTGAAAACAAGCAGTCCAGAAAACAAACCTGACCCCAAAACAAGCAAATCCCACAAACCTAAAAACTTCTTCTCAAAGTCCCACGAAGTTCAAAGCATTCCCAGAGGTCTTTCATTTATATTTAAGCTGTTTTCATCCAAGATTTGAACATTATGTCCAACACTTTTTAGAAAAAATACTCAAAGTATCCAACTTTTTTATAAAAGTGACATTTTTCCTGATTTTTTTTATGTACAGTATATCCTCCATCCACAGAAAAATGCTTCAAGAACACGTTAAACATTTCCATCTGAGTGGATCTTCACTGTAGAGTTCCAAACGCCTCAGAACTCGCTCAGAAAGCCCGGTCCAGACCCGTCACGTCCCGCTCCGAATGCAGACTCACCCATCAGGGAAGAAGGCGTTGATGATCCGGTCTCCCAGAGGGTTGATGGCCAGCTCAGGAATCCTCTGGAAATCCTCACGGCTGCAAAGGTCAGCACAAGGTCGCGGTGAAAGACGTGAAGCTTTCCGAGTAAAACTCACTTCAAAGAAAGTTTGTTGGATGAAGTTGGATGAAGTTCCTGTAAAACCAAACTTTACGACTCTTCAGAGTCAGATGAAAGTTCGGCTCCTCAAAGGACAAACTTTTACGGTGAGGAAAAGATCTTTACAAGTCACTTTCAGAAAGGACTGGACTGATCCAGAACTGACAGTTTCACACTGGATTAACGATGAAGGTTCACACGGAGGTTCTGAACAAATACGACGGTATAAACCTTTTTAAATCATCCATCGAGTAGTGTGACCTGATGACCTTCTGTCCTTGTTGAGGTGATTCACACCGAATGTGATTCGGTGACAAAGGCGGCCCGCTCTAATGTTAATCAATGGTCGATGTGCGCTCTGAGGTGAGCAGCGAGGTCAAAACGGAATCACCTGATGATTGACAATATATACATGTATCTGTGATGTTAAATCCACTTATTTGCTATTTTTATCAATATACTAGAATAAAAAAATTCACTTTAGATCAGTAGTGTCAAACTCAATCACAAACAATCCAAAACACTCCTGAGGTCACGGAACGAACAGGATAAACATTTATTCAACACGCTAACAGTACATTTTTAAAACTTAAAAATGTAACTTTTTGACATAGGTATAAACTAGATATATAGCATTACCTGTGATAATGATAATGTGAATGCTGTAAGCTGAATTTGATAGCTGAAGATGCTGAAGCTGATAGTCAGCTAAAATATTAGCTAGATGCCAAATTAGCCTTAAAAAACAAAAAGAAAAAAAAGTTAAGTTGTTTAGATTATCCAAAACAGCTAACATGTAGCTAAAAAAATACTTAAACTTCAAAACAGCCTAAAAAACAAAAAAAGCCTAAATTAGCCAAAACAGATCAAATATAACTGAAATATTCACTAAACTCCAAAACAGACTAAAAAATCTTACTAAATTCAAACAAATAGACCCAAAAGTGAACAGAATACCAATTTTTAAAACTTTAAAACCGTATTTTTTAACATAAATGTAAATAATAATACGACAGAATTACCCGGAGGGCCGGATCCGGCCCCCGGGCCTCGACTTTGACACGTCCTTTAGGTGATTGTTGCTGAAAAATGCTGTACTTTATATATAAGAACTAAACAAACAGCACGTCACGGGAAATAATAGATTTTTTAAATAAAACATTCACAAGGTTTATTATTTAATCAAAATTATACATTATTTTAAGGAAAATTATCATCATTTATGAAAAAACTGAAGTTCAGTTCAGTGAATAAGATTCTAAAGCACAAATTTAGTTTTAAATATAGTCGAGGATTTATTTTAATAAAATTATGAAAATAAAAAATAAAGCAAAAAATCTGGTGATCAGTACGGACCTGACTTTTTTTATTGTTTTCTCGTTATAAAAAGATAATCAAGAACGGAGAATGAAGCGTTCCTCTCGTCATTCAGAGAAACCGAGACTTCACTCGTTTGAAAACACTCCGCAAACGTTGTTTTTGGTCTATTTTTTATTTATTAGTGGATCTATGCTTTTTAAACGTCTTAATTCAGTCTCACACACGCACCCCCCCCCTTAATTTCCCCAAAAACCCCAAACAAACATCGACAGACTGACAGAATTTAGGTGTCTTCATGGTGCGTTCACTGACATCAGGAGCAAAACAAATCAGTTCATCAGAGAAAACGTTGAACATCAGCACTGATCCATATGATCGACTGATCAGATAAAATAGACTAAAACCAACCTTTGATTAGTGTTCTTCTGCTGGTTTTCTTGTTAACCACAAAATAAATAAAACAGAGGAAGTCTCTGCATCTTCATGCAGGAAAAGGATTCTGGGACGCTTCCTTCTTCCTTATTGATCATCACAAGAAAACAAAGTTCATTTTCTAGTTATAACCAGTTAATATCTTGTTTTCTTGTGATGATGAGATATTATCTTGATCAAAAATAATAAGTAGGGCAGTCGGTTTACAGCTTCTGTAGATCAGTGATGTCTGTAAAATATTTATCTAAAGTTTTGAGAGTTTTTTTGTTTTTCACAAAAATAATAAAATAAGTTTATGAATCATATCTGTTGAAACACTGATTCTGATCTCCAGGTATAAATATAAGGTATAAATGACGGTGGTTAAATACATTTAATTATCACTCTTACTAAAAAGACAAACAAAGAACAGCAATTCAAATATTATACGTAAAGTGGGAGTTCTGGTTTGATCTGTGGATTCCTGACCCGGTTCTCCACATCCGTATCAATCCACCGTCCTGTAGCTCAGAGTCGGACTTTAATGTTTCTAAATCTGTTTTGTCAACTGAGGAAGAAGAAGAACCGCAGCAACACGTCTGATGTGTCAACAGTGTCTTAGAACAGTCACTTCCATGAAATGTGACCTTGGATCGCCGTCCTGCAGCCGACCCGGTTTGACCCGGTTAACTCACAACAGACTCAGCTGCTCGTGTTTAATTATCATCTATGTTTTAATGTTCTATTACGTTACCTGGAACTAACCACAAAAATGTCAGGCTGAGACCCAAACAACATGATTCCAACCCTCAGCCTGACCTCAGTCAGATCAACCTAGAATGTTTTCAACTAGATCCGCCACCACTTTCTAGACTGTTGTAAGAAGCATTTAACGGCGTCAAACTCCATGAGGGTCGCTCACCATCTCCACCTGTATGGAGCTAAATTGGGGACAAAATTATTTGAAACCCAAAAATAACAAATAGAAAAAAATGTTGGGTAAAATGGTAAAATTGTTGTTATTCTAAGATCAACTTAATTATTTTCAGCTTCAAATTTTCTATTTTTTAAGTTTCAAAAGTTCAATAATTTTTTTTTCATTTTCGATTCTGAAATTTTCAGATTCGAAAATGAAAAAGAGTTAAACGTGAAAAAAAGTTTTGAAAATTACATTTTTTGTTTTGAAACCTGAAAAGAACTGAACATTTGAAGCTTATTTTAGAAAGCAAAAAAAAAACTGACATTTAACTTTTTTGTCCGAACACTAATATTTTTTCATATAGTTTTATTTAGGTTTCAAATAATATTTACCCCAGTTTATCTCCATACACCCGTGGCTGATATCCCAGACCAGGATTCTCCCCAAACCATAAGAGTGTGAAATGAAGCAGGACATCCGCCCGGAGGTTTGAGGCCACAGGTTAACCTGAACCGCTGATGCACAGCCATCCGGCCAATGTCTAACCTGCGTGTTCAGGTTGTAGTTTACCTGAGCGCGCCGTTCTCCCCTTTGTCCAGGCTGGTGAAGCGGCTGTACAGTCGAGTGATCTGACTGTGGGAGACTGTGGGAAGAGAAAAATGAAAGGAGACCTCAGGAGAAACTTCTGACCCAAATACTGAAGTTTACTACGCAGCGTTCCCTCAAAGAGTTTAAGAGCCTTTTGTTCTCTCTCAGCATCAGGGTTCTTTAGGAACAAACTCCCAACTTTACTGTAAGAAGCAGATTTCTACTTAAAATAAAACTTTATTTAAAGGATTCAGGATAACTCTGGCGTGTTCCTCAGCTTCTCTATAACATCTGTTCCTGGTCACTAACGCTTATTTTAACCTTCATCAGATGTTCTAAAGTTTTTCTTTTTATTCTCCACAGGAACTCTGGTTCTCTGCAGCTATCGGTAAACAAACGGGGTGTTACACCCTAATTCTTCCGGGTTGGGACCTTATTTTATTTTGGATTTGATTAAAACTGTATTGATCCAACATTGTCACTATAATTATTAAAAACAGCAGATAAATAATAATAATAAAAAGTAAATATTGACAGTAAAAATACACTTTAAAAACGGACAATAATTAAAATGCTAAAATAATTGTATTTTATCGGATTAATCTGATCTAGTCTATTTATTTTCTTAAACTAAATTTGATTTTTACAACCCGAATAATTTGGTTTAATATTCGCCTTTTAAGAACTGCAGTTTAAAACAAATTGGACAAAAACTGAACTAAATCAAAGAAGCTGAAACTCCCAATGACAACACTGGGACCTTTTAGCTCAAAGTTTGCGATCTTAAACTCAACTTACAGCCGGTCTCCTTTTTAATTTCTTCGATTTCTTCTTCTCGAAGTAACGTCGACGCCCTGGATCCCATCACGGAGAGCAGCGATGACCTGGTCGCACTGGGTCTTCTTGCGCAATGAAACCACCAGCTGATCCAACCCGAATGTTCAAGTTAGCAAAGCAGCTAATCAGAGCGAGGGGATAAATCAGAGGGTCCGGACAGCAGAGACACGTCCGACAGGCGTCACGAGTCTGGTTCCGCCCAAAGAACCGCGTTCAGAGCTCCCGTCACGACCTGTGGCGTCAGTATCGGTCAAGTTTTCTTCGGTCTGTCACGATTTGGACTCGCCAGGACCAGTTTTGTCATTCTTCTTCTTCTTCTACACCAAAAAAAGTCAAACGGTGAAAAGCTGCGCTACCGCCGCCCGCTGGTGACTATCGGTATCGCACACGTGGTGATTTTTTTGCCATGTGAGAAAATGTATGTGGCAATCTACAGAAATACAACAGTTAATAGGGAATTAACATATATGCCATTAAAAACATAAAAAATGTACAAAATTAAATAGCTTTTAAAAAAGTCAATCCAATCATTTTTTATCAGAAGCTTCTTATATTTAGACCTACTTAGATTTATATTTGAATTAACCTTCCTGTTATCTGATCCAAAAACACAAAACTTAAAAAAAAAAATTCACGTTGAAACTTCTACAACTTGATCTAATTACTGTGAATAAATTATTACAAGAGCAGGAACTTACAAAATCCTCAATAAAAGTAGCAAATGCACGTTCACTCCCAACAGCAGTCTTCTTTTCCTTTCAGCTTTTTCCTTCAGGGGTCGCCACAGCGAATCAGTTTCCTCCATCTAAGCCTGTCTTCAGCATCCTCCACTCTAACACCAGCCACCTTCATGTCTTCATTCACTGCATCCATAAACCTCCTCTTTGGTCTTCCTCTAGACCTCTTTCCTGGCAGCTCTAGACTCAGCATCCTTCTACCAATATATTCACTGTCTCTCCTCTGAACATGTCCAAACCATCTCAGTCTGGCCTCTCTGACTTTATCTCCAAAACCTCTAACATGTGCTGTCCCTCTGATGTATTCATTCCTGATCCTATCCATCCTGGTCACTCCCAAAGAGAACCTCAGCATCTTCATCTCTGCTACCTCCAGCTCTGCTTCCTGTCTTTTCTTCAGTCCCACTGTTTCTAGTCCAAACAACATGGCTGGTCTCACCACAGTCTTGTACACCTTTCCTTTCATTTGTGCTGAAACTCTTCTGTCACACATCACACCTGACACTTTTCTCCACCCATTCCAACCTGCTTGCACTCTCCTCTTCACTTCTTTTCCACACTCTCCATTACTCTGTACTGTTGACCCTAAATACTTAAACTCCTCCCCCTTCTTTATCTCTTCTCCCTGTAACCTCACTCTTCCACTCTGGTTCCTCTCATTCACACACATGTACTCTGTCTTACTGCGGCTAACCTTCATTCCTCTCCTTTCCAGGGCAAACCTCCACCTCTCTAACTCCACCTCCACCTGTTCCCTGCTCTCACTACAAATCACAATATCATCTGCAAACATCATAGTCCATGGTGATTCCTGTCTAACCTCATCCGTCAGTCTGTCCATCACCATTGCAAACAGGAAGGGGCTCAGAGCTGATCCCTGATGTAATCCCACCTCCACCTTGAACTCCTCTGTCACCCCTACAGCACACCTCACCACTGTCTTACAGCCCTCATACATGTCCTGCACTGCTCGGACATACTTCTCTGTCACTCCAGACTTCCTCATACAATACCATAGTTCCTCTCTGGGCACTCTGTCATAAGCTTTCTCCAGATCTACAAAGACACAGTGGAGCTCTCTCTGACCTTCTCTGTACTTCTCTATCAACATCCTCAAAGCAAATGTTGCATCTGTAGTGCTC
This sequence comes from Oryzias melastigma, assembly GCF_002922805.2. Classification (NCBI taxonomy): domain Eukaryota; kingdom Metazoa; phylum Chordata; class Actinopteri; order Beloniformes; family Adrianichthyidae; genus Oryzias; species Oryzias melastigma. The sequence continues at coordinate 1,568,218 of NC_050533.1, read as the reverse complement.
TTTCTTGGCATGAAACCATACTGCTGCTCACAAATGTTCACTTCTGCTCTTAGTCTGGCTTCCACTACTCTTTCCCACACCTTCATTGTATGGCTCATCAGCTTTATTCCTCTGTAGTTACCACAACTCTGCACATCTCCCTTATTCTTAAAAATGGGCACCATCACACTTCTCCTCCATTCCTCAGGCATCTTCTCACCACCTAAGATCCTGTTGAACAACCCGGTCAAAAACTCCACTGCCATCTCTCCTAGACACTTCCATACCTCCACAGGTATATCATCAGGACCAAGAGCCTTTCCACTCTTCATCCTCTTCAAAGCCCCTCTCACTTCACCTTTACTAATCTTTCTTACTTCCTGCTCCACAACCGTCACCTCTTCTACTCTTTGTTCTCTCTCATTCTCTTCATTCATCAACTCTTCAAAGTATTCTTTCCATCTTTCCATTACACCACTGACACCTGTCACCACATTACCATTCCTATCCTTGATCACCCTAACCTGCTGCATGTCCTTCCCATCTCGATCTCTCTGCCTTGCTAGTCTGTACAGGTCAGTCTCTCCCTCCTTACTACCCAACCTAGCATACAAGTCATCATAAGCTCTTTGTTTGGCCTTTGACACCTCTACTTTCACCTTACGCTGCATCTCCCTGTACTCCTGTCTACTCTCCTCAGTCCTCTCAGTGTCCCACTTCTTCTTAGCTAGTCTCTTACTCCGTATACACTCCTGCACCTCCTCATTCCACCACCAAGTCTCCTTATCAACTCTCTTTCCTGATGACACACCAAGTACACTCCTACCTGTCTCCCTGATCACATTAGCTGTAGTTATCCAGTCATCTGGGAGTACCTCCTGACCACCCAGAGCCTGTTTCAACTGTTTCTTAAAAGTCATGCAACAATCTTCTTTTTTTAGCTTCCACCAGTTTGTCCTCTTCTCTGCCTTTGCCCTCTCTTTCTTCATCTTCTTCACCACCAGAGTCATTCTACACACCACCATCCTGTGCTGTCTGGAAACACTCTCACCAACCACTACTTTACAGTCACTGATCTCCTTCAGATTACACCGTCTACACAAGATGTAGTCTATCTGTGTGCTTCTACCTCCGCTCTTATAGGTCACTCTATGTTCCTGTCTCTTCTCAAAGAATGTATTCACTATCGCCATTTCCATCTTTTTTGCAAAATCAACCACCATCTGTCCTTCTACATTCCTCTCCTGGATACCAAACCTGCCCATCACCTCCTCATCACCTCGGTTTCCTGCACCAACATGACCATTGAAATCTGCACCAATGACAACTCTCTCATTTCCAGGGATGCTCATCATCACTTCATCAAGATCCAACCAGAACTTCTCCTTCTCTTCCAGCTCACATCCTACCTGTGGGGCATACCCACTAACAACATTGAACATGACACCCTCCATTTCTATCTTCAGACTCATCACTCTATCTGACACTCTTTTTACCTCCACAACACTCCTAACAAACTCCTCCTTTAGGATAACTCCTACTCCATTTCTCTTCCCATCTCCACCATGATAGAACAACTTGAACCCTGCTCCTAAACTTCTAGCCTTGCTACCTTTCCACCTGGTCTCCTGGACACACAGTATGTCTACCTTTCTCCTCTGCATCATGTCCACTAACTCTCTACCCTTTCCTGTCATAGTTCCAACATTCAAAGTCCCAACTCTCAGTCCAACACTAGTGACTTTCCTCTTCTCTCTCTCCCTACGAACCCGCCTTCCTCCTCTCCTTCTTCCACCAACAGTAGTCCAATTTCCACCGGCACCCTGTCGGTGAACAGCACCGATGGCGGTCGTTGTTAACCCGGGCCTCGACCGATCCGGTATGGATTTCGTAGGTCTGATTCGCATATTTGATTTGGCAAGATTTTACGTCGGATGCTCTTCCTGACTCAACCCTCTGTATTTATCCGGGCTTGGGACCGGCACAATGAGACCCTGGCTTGGGCCCCCTCGTGGCTACATTCACTCCCAACAGCAGTAATGCAGAGTATCTCTGGAGGAAGATGAGTTATAGTCTTATGTTGTGTCAGGAATGATCTCCTGCAGTGGTCATTGTTTTAAAAAATACCGCATTTTCTACATTTTAGTAAAAACGTTTTCAGATTTGATTCCAATCCTAAAAAATCAGTAGAGATGAAAACAGATATTTTTCATTTTTTCTGATATATTATGATCCTTCATTTGTAATATAAGCTTTTTATGTTGGATATGAAAACAATTTTGTTATATTTTTTATAATTGCTTAAAATAGCTTAGTGGTAACAAACTAAATGTTTTTTTTTCTCAGTTTGAATTAAAAAATTAAAAATAACGTTGTTTTTTTTTGGTCATGCATTTCCCTACAGGTGTAGTAACACATTTCGCCACTTGATGTCGCAATTACACAGTTTTAGTGTTTTTTGAGGTCAAATCCTCAGACATCCAACAAGATCACGGGCCTTCATGCCACTCTTATATTCGTGCTTATAAACAAGCAAACAAACAAAAATACGGACACTCCCAACAGCAGTAATGCGGAGTATCTCTGGCACGAGGATGATGAGTTATAGTCTTATGCTGTGTCAGGAATGATCTCCTGTTGTGGTCATGGTGTTAAAAATACACCAGCTTTTACATTTTATTTAAGAAATGATAATCTTTTAATCAAATCTAAAAAAAAAAAAAAAACAGTAAAAATAAACAGATAAAAAAATATTTCTACGTTTTACTCTGGTAACTGACTGATGAATTATTTTTGTCGGTTAACATTTCAATTCAATTAAACTGATTTCACGGGAACACACTAAAAGTTTCTCTTATTTACCCAAAACTGTATTTATTCTAGGGCTGCACGGTGGCGCAGTGGTTAGCGCTCTTGCCTCACAGCGAGAAGGCCCCGGTTCGAATCCCGGCTGGGACCTTTCTGTGTGGAGTTTGTGTGTTCTCCTAGTGCATGTGTGGGTTTTCACCGGGGACTCCGGCTTCCTCCCACCGTCCAAAAACATGCTTCATAGGTTCATTGGTGACTCTAAATTGGCCCTAGGTGTGAATGTGTGAGTGAATGTGTGTGTGATTGAGGCCCTGAGACAGACTGGAGACCTGTCCAGGGTGTACCTCGCCTTCGCCCATCAGCAGCCGGGATAGGCTCCGGCACCCCCGTGACCCCGAAAGGGACAACGCGGTCAGGAAAATGAATGAATGAATGAATGAATGTATTTATTCTCTTTGGTCATGAATGCTACCTCTGGATGTAATAACACATATCGCCACTTGATGTCGCCATTTCACCATTTAGTTTTTTTAAAGGTCAGATCCTCAGAGTCACGTTATCACGGGACTTTATGTAACTCGTTTTCTTTTATCTGAGCTTAAAAACAGACTTTTTTTACATAATTCCTCCCAACAAACTTCTGAGGCGCTGAACAGCAGAACAGGGTTCAGAGAAAGAGTCCAGTTTGGTTTGTCAGAATTTATTTGCAGATTTCTGCATCACAGCAGACTCAGAAACACATTCATTGTTTAGTGCTAGATCCTTTTTTCATTAAAGCCAAGAATTCAGTAAGAGCTCAGAGCAAAAGTCACAACACGATTGTCGGCTAATCTTTATAAAAACAATAAAATCAAAACTCCACAAACTCTTCACAGTGAAAGTGCAACTCATCAAAATACAAACTCCCCGTCAAACGGATAAAAACAATTTTAAAAAGTGTTACTGTTGTGTTTTCTCATTCATTTAGGTCATGTCTGCAGGAGAGGTTTTCCTGCTCATCCAGGCTGGATGAGTATTTCTAGATCAACCTTCAAAGTCCGGCTGATCTGCAGCTAACATGCAGATCCACATCCAGAAGTGATTGTAAGGCGAGCAAAGAGCAGCTTGTTCTGTGTGGAGGACCGTGAGGGTCTGCAGATCCTCTCAGTGGCTGAAGGGACACACAGAGTCCATGGCTGCCTGGATGCTGCGGAGCAAGACAACAACTCGTCAGCAGGAGGGGAGGGTCAAAAACACAGGAAGGTCACAGAAAACAGAGTTCTCTACAACAGTTCTGACAGACTGATCCAGATCTTATAAAGAGTTCGAGTCCCGACAGAGGAGGAGGTGGACGAACCTGGCTGCAGGGTATCCGCTCTCGCACAGGTTCAGCAGAGCAAACAGATGTCTCAGGGCGTACTCGTACTGAAACACAAACCGCAAACGTTAAAAACAGACTAACATCTCGAACATAACAAATCCCTGATTACAGCTTCAACCACAGCGGCTGAAACGGCTTCAAATGCATTTGATTTTATTTTGCTCCATTTTTGCTTTAAAAGTGTCAAGAAGCTACAAATTCAGGAAGCTTTCATTACATTGTTACAGTGGTTTGACTCTAGGGGGCGCTGCAGGAGCAAATGTCATCAAAATAAATCTTGCTAATCATCTGAAAGGACTACTTACTGCAGACTATTCAGGGTTCTGGATTTTAATGCAATTTAATTATTTTTTTTTCAAAATGGCGGCTTTCCGTTGGTTTTATCTCCATAGCAACCGTTTTATGTTTTGGTCGCCCGGTGGTAACGAACAGATTGATGTCCTTTTTATAAGAATTGGAAAAAGTAAATTTTTTGGTTTCCTTAGCAACGGAGGTTTATCGTTAACCCCGCCCACATTTCTAATATTTTCATACCGTATGTTATATCATTTTGTTCAGCTTGAGCCGCGCTAACGCTGTTTACAATCTACAACTTCTAAATCTATATATTTTTTTTCCAATTGGAGCTCCAGAAATCAGATTGAAATCCCTGGGAGGAGTTATATTTTGTAGGAGGAGCTTAAAGTGGCCTGCAAAACTCAAGTGGTTTGGGGGCGTGGCCTGCAGAGTCCAGGAGGTTTGGGGGCGTGGCCTGCAGAGTCCAGGTGGTGTGGGGGCGTGGCCTGCAGAGCCCAGGTGGTGTGGGGGCGTGGCCTGTGCCGTCTACCTGCGTGGTGTGCCAGTTGAAGCAGGTCTGCTTGTAGTGCCGGACTGCCGTCTTGTAGCAGCCGCGCTGCGTCAGCTCGGCTCTCTGGTTGAGCAGCTCGGCGGCCTTCACCTTGCTGCCCGTCACCTTCTCCACGATGCGCCGCATGCTGTCCTCCAGCGTCTGCCTGACCTGCGGGGGCGCAGAGGAACGCAGCGTCACACGGAGGCTGTCGGGAAAGGGGGCGGGGCTCCCTTCACGGATCTTTACCTTGAGGTGGCTGTCGATCTCCATCAGCAGGTTGCGGGCGACTCTGATGTCGTTGGACGACATCATCTTCCTCTTGAGGATGGCGAGGGGGACGTCGGGGCTCGGGGTCAGGTCCAGGTTCCTGACCGGGCGGAGGCCGCCCTCGGGGGCGGGTGGGGTGTAGGTCTTGGGACTACCCTGGAACGCGATGACCTTCATGTGGGCCATGGTCTGCAGACACAGACGAAGACGTGAGAACCAAAACATGCACCAGGAGCTGGGGGGCGGGGCCTGCGCTCACCTTGTTGCCGTACTGCTGCACGTGGCTGGTGTTGGTGTGGCTCTTCACGATCTTGAACTGCTTCAGCAGCGTCTCTTTGCTCAGGTCCTCCTGGAAACGTCAGAGAAGATCAAACGCTAAACCTACAGGTGAACTCCGCCCCACTGCAGCCGCTCAAACAAACCACTTCCTCTTCCTGCTCGTCTGACTGCAGGTGTTTGTAACAGAGAACACCAGAAGATCTGAACCAGCATGAGGCAATGAGGAGCAGAGATGTCAAAGGAAGGTTTTAAATAAAGTTTTTAGAAATAAGTCCTAAAATCATCCAAAAAGCCCTTCTCCTGCAGGACAGCATCTCTGATGAATCATCTCAGAAACACCTTCAGACTCGGAAGATCAGCCAGCGAGGTCAAGAGGGCAATGTGGACCAGATCTGGACTCACCGCATCAGAATCCTCCATCCAGTTCACGCTGTACCAGTCGCCCAGGTAGGTGTCCCTCTTCTCGTCGTAGTAGCAGGCGTAGGACGACTCGTGGTCGTTGGCGGCCGTGGTGGCGTACACTGAAAGCAGAGCGTCAATCAGACGTCAGAGCGCCGCCGGAGCAGAGACGGTTCGCTGAGGGTGCCGCTCACCGTTGATGTCCGCTGGGAGATGCTCCATCATGGACCCGGACTCGCACGCCTCGATGTAGAACACCATCTGTGTGGAGAGGGGGGGTCAGGGGGCGTCTCCTCCTGAGGGGGCGGGTACCAAAACCCGGCCACACCTTGGTAACTACAGAGCGAGCGGTGCCGCATAAAAACCAGGATTTTGGTGCTTCGTTTCAATCGTTTTGCCAATTGCAGCCCCTGTGGGCGGGCTTATATAAGAATGGGCGTGGCTGTGAGGGGGCGGAGCTTCAGAGAGTGAAAGTTTCTCTGGATTTGACAGAAAGAGATTCTGATTCAGCGACCTGCAGGATCAGAGACGTGAAGGCTCTGAAAAAGGTTTCTGTTGTGGCGAAGTGAAATCCGTGTTTACGTCAGCGTGTTTGAAAACGGCGCCGCGGCGAGGCGGTCATGACGCATCTTAAAACCATGGAGGCGCTCTCCTTCATCCCGTCACGCTGCTGCGTCACACCATCAGATTTTAGGAAAAAATGTGACGTTTATTTTCAATTGGAAGCACCGGTTCCACACCTGAACCGATCTAAAGGTTCGTGTTCGGTTTCAGCTAAAACCCAAACGGTACCGGTACCGGTACCGGAGCTGAGCGGCTCACCCGTCTGTACTTGTTGTTCTTGTGCATGAACTGGATGGCGTCCAGCAGGTCTTCCTCGTGGAGCTGTGACAGAAACAAAGCAGATGTTCACCGTCAGACGGTCTGAAGTTCTGGTTCCATGTTTGCAACACGATCATGATTTGGATCTGAAAGGCCGGTTGGGTTTGGAGAGAACACAATCTCAGTCGATTTGTGTAACTATGTACCTAGGATTGTGTATTGACATGTTCACATTACATGACATTAAGCTAACTTACTTGTTATGATCCACGATCTCTTTCCAAGGAGAAAACTACATTTGTTTTCTGGTTATTACAGATACTGAGGAATACAAAAAATGTTATCTTTTTAAAAAATGTTATTTTTTTAGTCTATTTTTTTTATGTTTAGCGCTCCTCAAACGTCTTAAATTCTCTTTTTTCCCCTGAAGTCCCTGATGACAGAATCCAGGCCCGTCCAGCGTTTCAGCGCGGTGCGTTCATGGATTAATGGACCCAACTCAGACCGCTATAAAACACTTTTGTCATTTTTCTACAATCCACACCAAACAAAGCAGTTTGTCAGAGAAAACCTCAAATGATTAATCAATTATAAATCGATCAGTTCTTCAGCTGTTTGACAGGCAGAGAAGCTCATCGATCCAGGGTTCTGTTGGTTCTGTCGGTTCTGTTGGTCCTTTCCCTCAAACCTCGGTTCTGCGTGGTGCGTTCACTGAGCTTCAGACATCCACAGAAAACTAAGTATTTTACCAGAGAAAACCCCAGAACTGATCGATTTATAATTTATTGATTTAATAGCGTCAACATTTTTTTTCTGCTTCGTTTTGCTCCGGATGGTGTAAACATTTTTAAAAGTTTAGTCGCGGATTGAGTTCAGCTGAGTGGCTGTTTGGGTTTGCTAATGTCCGGAGGTCAGTGAACGCACCACGTTCGCTCTACATTCTGTCATTCATAAAAACAACTTAAATTCTTAAAACTGAGTAAAACTGTTAGCATCTCAGAGTGGGAAAGAGAGAGAGGGACGCTACAGGATATTCTTCATTATCTCGTTATAACGAGAAAACAAAAAGTGTTTTCTCCTTATAACAAGTTAGTGGATCTCGTTAATTGAGAAAACAAATGAAAATAAAAAGTAGGTCAGGCTGTTTTCTGCCTGAATCCGTGACAACCGTTAACACTTTAACTTAATCTGTTCTCTCCGTAGAAACTGGACCGCTCCTGCTCATGTGGACCGGATTCTTTGGTAACTCATCCTTAAACTCATCATTGTGTTCGGGCCAAAAGCCGTTTCTGACGAACAGGAAGTGGATTCTGACGGAGCGTCGGCTGGTGTGGACAGAGAAAACTCTTACGTCATCGTTGGGGAAGGCCAGAATCCCGGGAGCGCCGTGGTCGGTGAAGTAAACGAAGACGTGGTCTTTGGGGCCGCTGTCAGGGGAGGACAGGCGGTTAGAAACGCCGTTCTGGAGCCGCTTCTCCAGGTGAGGCGGACACTCACCTCTTCAGAACTTTTCCAGAACCCCCCTTGACACCTTTGGAGTCGCCCTTCAGGACCGCCAGGAAGTTCTCCGGAGTCACTTCCTGCAGAAACGGAAACTCGGCTTCAGACTGGGATTTATCAGGTGAACCGACAGCAGCGGTGAAGCGCTCACATCTCCAGTGTAATCTTTGGGAACGCCGGCGTACACGTCGGAGCCGTTGGGCTGGTTGATGATTACTCCGGGGGTGGGGTTTCTGGGAAGAAAAACAGAAGTCCGATTTTAGGAGGAAGTGCAAACAGCTGACGTGATGTTTTGTTAAGCGCTGACTCATGATCACAGATTTTCAGGAAAGAGGCGGAGCTTCACAGACACCAGAGCTCTGGCGGAGCTGCAGATCATCAACCAGCATGAAGCAGCGACGGCGACATAAAACCATAAACAAACACATGACGCTTCGGGACATGTCCCACTTTAGAGGCTGATAACAAACACAGGTCAGGAGAACTTTTGACCCAGTCTGGGACTAAAGCTCACGGATCACTGATCAGATCAATGAAGGAAAACTTCTCATGAACGATTTAATAAAGTCAATCTGACCTGCAGGTGACTCCTCACCTGAAACCAGATTTACGGGTTACTTTTGTTGCAGCTGAGTTCAGTTCTTCATGAGCTCAGACCTGATTCCCGACCTCCTCTCAGAGCTCCGCCCCCTCCAGGAGGAGGTGACTCGGTAATCGCTCCCGTGTGACTTTAATGGAGGCGACAGAAGGCCGCCGTGTCAGAACGCAGCGAGGTCTGTGGACCGCCGCGGATGACGGAGGACAACAACCGAGTAAACAAACAAACAAAATCCTGGGGGGTATTTCTACTAAGAGGAGACACTTTCTCCTCCTTTGAATCATGACTTAAAATAATAATAATTAAATAGATGTGATTTGGAGCATCCACTTTCTGACTGATTAATTATCAATTTGTCCTTAAATTTGTGATTTAAAAAAAAAATTAAGTTTTACACAAAAGGGGTTAAAATGCAATTAAAAAAATACTAGTTTTAATATTAAAAAGTAACAGGAAATACATTCTGGGGGATAAAATTACTTCAAATTAAAATGGAGTTGATGATTTTGCAGAGAATTAGACCAAAAGTCTGCATCAAGTCAATAAAAGATCTACATTTGACTTATTTTTTAACTTTATTACTTAATATAATAATAAAAAAAACAATAAAATAATTGTATAGATGTAATTTGGAGCACAGAATCACTGCATCCAATTCAACTAACAGCTTTAATTTCCGGATGATTAATTATCAATTAGTTTTAAAAAGTCTTATTTAAAAAATACTCTTCTCATAGAGACTAAAAGCAATGGAAAATTTGAGTTTTAACATTAAAAACAATCAGAAAAAAAATGTTTGGGGATAGAATTACTTAAAAATAAAATGAATTTGATTATTATTGCAGAGAAAAAGACGTAAAGTCTGTATCAAAGTCAGTTAAAGACCTACAGTTGATTTAGTTTTTAATATATAAAAAAGATAATAAAGTAATTTATTAGATGTTATTTGAAGCACAGAATCACTGCGCCTAATTAATTCCTAATTAGTTAATGATCAGTTAAAAGGTAATTAAAAAGTATGAATTAAAAACTAACAGGAAATTGATTTTTGAGAATAAAATTACTTAGAAAATGCATTTGATGTTTTTGGAGAACATAGTTTGCATCAAAGTCACTTAAATACCTAAATTTGACTTTCTTTAATTAGTTTTTTTTTTAACATAAAATAAAAATTAATAATAATTGATATAATTTGAAGCACAGAATTACTCCACCTTTTATTATTTTTTTGACTGATTAATTATTATTTTTGTTCTGAAATGTCTGCTTTTAAACATAAAATAACTATTTTCACTTAAAGAGAGTCTGAATTAAAAAGTGTGATTTTTAATATTTAAAATGACCAGAAAATACAGTTTTGGGGATGGAATTATTTCAAAATAAAAAAAAAAGGTTTTTTACCTTCAATTGATTAGTTATGAATTTGTTTTTACATTTATTTATAGATAGTAAAAAAACAGTTTTCTCATACAGAATTAAAGGTTAATTAAAAATAATGAGTTTTAATCTTAAAAAAGTAACAGGAAATAGATTTTGGGGGCTCGAATTATTTCAAAATAAAATGCATTTTATGATTTTCCCGATAATAAGACATAGAGTCTGCATCAAAGAGAGACCTGAATCTTCTTTTCTCAAACGTTTCCTCCGCGTGACCATTGAACGCAGCGTGTCTGACAAAAGCAGAAGTTCCGGAGGGAAAGTGCAGACTCACGCCTCGTTCTGGGCCAGGTCGTCGTACATCATCACCACGATCTGCTCGTCCGGGATCCCGTTCCGGTGCACGATCTGGTAGGCATGGCAGGCGTCGGCCTGTGGAGAGGGCAGGTCAGGACCCGGGCCCGGTTCGGGGGCGCTGTGCTCCCCGCGTCTCTCACCTGGTGCCGGTAGTTGTACCAGCCGTTGGAGCCGGCCACGATCACCACCCAGTGCTTCCCTCCGTCCAAGGGATCGTCGGCGGGGAATGCGGCGGCCAGCCCGGCCAGCGCCAGCAGGAGGAGGCTCGAACCCATGTCTGGTTAGAGAGGAAATGTGTTTAAAACGTTTAAAAAGTTTGGGAAGCGTCACCTGACTGAGGAGGGAATGTCACATGATTTCACCACTGGGAAGCTAGCGGCTCCAAATTAGCTAAAGAAGCTAACGGAGGGATTTCGGGAATTTAAATTTCGATTTGAAAACCTCAAAACTGAGCAAAACCATAACCAACATTTATCACCTTGAAACAGATAAAGAGACTTTAGAGACGACACGTAAATAGCGTGTAATTACCGCGTCCTGTCGGCGTTCTGCGCAGCTGCAGACGGAGAAAAACAACAACAGCTCCGTGGACTCAGCCAGCGATCCCTTTATATACGACTGGAATTCTGGCTCCACAACCAATCAGAACGCTCGGGGGGCGGGGCCAAGCAGAAACCGATCATGTGCTCGAAAAATGCAAAACACGCACGAACCTGTCCTGTTTTTTTCACCATCTCGGCAGGTTTAGACGGGGATGATCACATGGTGTTTTATTCAGGCAGGTCATGTGAAAGATGACGTCTTTAAGATGATAACTTTAAAGCGTTTTATACATTAATAAAGTACTTTTTATGTATTTATTAAAAAAAATCTAAAGTGTTCCATCTTATGTTTGTTTTGAGATTTATTTACTTTTTTTCTTTGTGTTTTTTTCTTCTCAGGATTGAGTTAAATCTGCATTTTGTCTGCCTGTGTGATTATTTTATTCCTAGAAAAACTCATTTTAAACTTGAAAGTTAAGGACTAATGATTTTCTGTTCAGGACAAAAGTTTTTTTTAACTAAAATAAACTGTCCTTTAGATAAAGTTTTGACCCACATCCTGCTGAGCTGATACTGCAGGTACTTCATTTACAAAAAGCAAATAAAGAAAATCAATGTCAGTCTGCCACAGATCTAGTTCACGTGCACATTTGGGGTTAAATGTGACGTTTTTAGTGTTTAATAACTTTTCAAATTTAAATTAAAGTGCACAGATGGTCTGGATCATGTGACGGTATTTTTGTAATTGTCAGTAAATTGTAGAAAAGAGTTCCTCTTTACAGTGACGACGCACAAACGGAAACCAGACGTGACGGACACACTGTTTTTTTGTTTAAAGTGAGTTTGTTTCAACTTCTCTCTGATCAGAAGTGTCTTTGTTGAGGCTCCTTTTGATACTGAAAGTTATTTTAAACAAATGAAATCACAAGAATCTCATTTTCAGATCACAAGGAACATAAAAAAAGAAAGAAAGTGCTTTTTGTCTCCCAAACTCTAGAAATAAATCTCCTGTATTAAAGCACGGCAGTAGAAGGGTCATGGTTTGAGACTATTTTGATGCTCTCTTAAAACAAGAAAAAACAGCAGCAGACATTAAGGAAATAGAGTTAAAACCTGTTTAAACTCAGAATCTCCCAGTCTGACAGGAAACCACGGAAATAAAAATACTGCGGTTTAATCCCCTGAAGACGTTCCGTCTTTGTTTTACACTCGTTCTCTTCTCTGCTCCTCGCCATCCTCACGACGACGTTCTGAGGTGATCCATTCTGTGCTACATGCAGATCTGCAGGTCATCCCGTCTCTGCTTCTGCTGGTCCATGACAAGCTCCAGGAGGTTCAGGTCAGAGGTCACAACATATGAGACACTCGGTTTAGTTTACTAAAACTGAAACATTTCGTCAGATGTTCTAGTGTCATTTACCACAAGAGAGAGATAAGGAATTTACTTTCCATCAAACTCATTTTGACAGGTGACAGATGGTTTATATAGATTGTGTTTATATATAGAACTTTGTAAATATAAACTTAAATAAAGACATTAGTTTGACTGATGCTGTAGGGTCGAATGTCACCTGTCAAAATGAGTTTGATGGAATGTAAATTCTTAATCTCTCTCACAGAAAACTCAATCTGAAGTCAGTACACACAACCAGATTGTAAGTTGCACTTTTTGAATACAAAATCAAGGATTTTAACTATGAAAACATGGTAAGGGTGACTTCATAAGCTCTTAATTTTTTATTTAGATTCATGAATTTCTGGTTGGTGGTTTTGTTTATTTGTCCTCACTACTGACATGTCACCATCTACTACTACACTGATGATTTTATGTGGTACAGGATGTCTTTTATTTTGAAATACAGTCAAGAAATCCTCCAGAACGTCTCTTAAACTGTTGAAGGTTGCAGACTCGTGGGCTAAACCATGTCTGAGGTGTTTAGGTTCTGGTCTGACAGAAGTTCTGGGTACTGATGAGTCCGCTGACACTGAGACTCACCAAGTTCACCTGCAACACCTGACTACCTTTGACCAACTGGAAGGCGCCGTGACCTGTTAAGCGTCGTCTTGAGTTCATGGCTGATTGATGAACTTGGAATGACTTACTGAAAAAATCAGTTTTTAGACCCCCAGAATGTTGGAACTGATGCCAGTTTGAGAGGTTTTCCTGTAAAATGTTTTTGCTACAACCAGAGAGAGACGGATATGAAGAAGACACAAATGAGGAGTTTCTATCAGCACAACACCGTCCACTCGTCTCCATCCTGAGAATCTGAGAAGTGAAACTAACACAGATTATGACATCCAGTCGACAACCCAAACTTCTAGAGAACAGTTTTAACTTTGCATTAATGTGTCATTTAATTTACTTTTTTGTTTGTTTTTTTTTAAGAATTTTATGGTTCAACTTATGTACATTTTCCCCTTTCTAACTATTAATGTCTACAGCAGCTCCTCAGAAGTTAGTCACAGCGTTTCCCTTCATTTTACCTTTGTCTTGATTGTTGTTACTTTAATTAATTGCTTTTTTATGACTTTTTGTTTACAGTCATGTGAAAAAAGGCAATTTTTGGGACCTAATCAGCTAAGTTATAAAAAATGTTCACATATCAATGTCAAAACTTATTTTGAAAATCATCTAAAAAAGAAAATGACTGAATAAAAATCAAACTAAAACATTGCTATTAGTCTATAAAGATCTGAATTAGAATTCATATTTTAATGGAGGTCAAAGTTTACCTCCTATTTGCTATTTTTACTGCTTTGGCCGACTTGCTGCCATGTGATTGGCTGATTGGAAATGAGCTATAACGAGCGGTTGGACAGGTGTGTCTAGTAGCGACCAGTGAGTGTATTTTGTGTCAAACACCTCGATGAAAAGTTCTCACAAACAAAGTGTTCATTGAGTTTTAAGGTTCTCGTCTCTGAGAAGCTGCAAACCTCAAACTTGAGTTTTTCAGTCCGACTCTTCAGTCATGGTGGAAACACAATAAAGACAGCAATAAATCAAACTTTAATTCTCCAAATAGAAAAGAATTAAGTTAAATAGAGAAACAGTCCATCAAAATTGCTTTCAACCTCAATGGTCCTCAGTACATTAACGTTTGTCTCAAAGTGGGAAAGGAAAGCCATGTTCACAGTAATAAATAATAAACCCTCAGATATCTGTGATGCATGTGTGTACAGGTAAAGTCACGTACAGTAAAAAGTTCGTTTCAAGTTTATCAAACAGAAAATACGCAAAATAAAAATGGCAGAAAACAAAATAATTGATTGCATTTGTTTTTTCATTCCCAAGGCATCTGTAACCGTCGCCATTCAGTCTGTAATAAATAAAATGTGATATTATTATTATTTAAAGATTGTAGTGCATCACCGTAAATGAACAAATAGTGCAAGTTCTTATTTTTTGCGCAAATAAATCTGGCAAATTTCAGAGAAATCAAAGAGGAATGACGACAACAAAGCAGAGTCTGCGGAGGGCGGCGCCGGCGAGCCCGGCGTCCGTCCGCGCCGCGGCGTCCTCTGCGGTCTTGGCAGCAAAAACAAGAAAATAAAAAGCATTCAGGTGTAAATAACCATGGCAGATCTTTAACAGACGTATTTGGCAAAAATCTTAAAGGATTTACAAAAGAAAAGCCTCCAGAAGCTTCTTACACTCAGCTGTGTCATAAATTCAGAGAAACGACGGATGCATAGAAATGAATCACCGACAGCCAGAAGGAACTTCAGGGTTTCTGTTGCAGCATTTCAGAGACGCCGGCCAGACGTCTCCGACCGCGTCGACGTACACGTTTCCAGGACGTCGGCGGCGTTTCAAACCTCTGCGCCCAGCTCAATGACCCCCACCTCCATGATGGGCACTAGCTTATCTTCCACCTGAACCAGCAGGATGGTCTTGTCGATATGGGAGCGGTTGGCCGGGTCTCGGCTACAAGGCACCCACCGGTGAATCACCTGCAAGGGCGGAGAAGAAGACATGGAGCAAAAACAGAGAGAGGGCTTTTACTGTGAAGGGCAGGGGCTTTTACTGTGAAGGACAGTGGGTTCTGCTCTTAAGGAAAATGGGCTTTTACTGTGGAGGAAAATTAAATTTTACTCTAAAGGAAAGGAGTTTTCATTCTGAAGGACAGTGAGCTTTTAATCTGAAGGACTAGGAGCTTTTACTCTGAAAGAGAGTGAGCTTTTACTTTAAAAGGCAGTGAGCTTTTAATCTGAAGGACAAGGGGCTTTTACTCTGAAGGACCGGGCTTTTACTCTGAAGGACCGGGGGTTTTACTCTGAAGGACAAGGGGGCTTTTACTCTGAAGGACAAGGGGCTTTTACTCTGAAGGACTGGGGCTTTTACTCTGAAGGACTGGGGCTTTTACTCTGAAGGACCAGGGCTTTTACTCTGAAGGACCAGGGCTTTTACTGTGAAGGACCAGGGCTTTTACTCTGAAGGAAAGGGGGCTTTTACTTTGAAGGGAAAAGTTCTTCTACTCTGAAGGGCCGGGGCTTTTAC
>NC_050533.1:1534479-1552527 GCF_002922805.2 Oryzias melastigma | reverse complement strand
TTACTCTGAAGAACCTGGGCTTTTACTCTGAAGGATCGGGGCTTTTACTCTGAAGGTGACTCACGTGCCCCTCCATGCCCTCCGTGGGGCTCCAGTCCCTCCAGCAGGTGCGCCCCGCCCTGAGCCGCAGGCTCTCGTCGGGCCACTGCAGCTCCTTCCTCTTGGACAGGTTGATGTTCTCCAGAACCTGAGTCACGTCTACGATCTGGGGGGAGGGGCATTGGTGTCAGAATCCACAGGAAACGCCAGAACGTCCCGCCGCGGCGGTGCCGGCCTGCGTACCTGCACCCTGTAGGAGATGTCGTCCCTGCGGATGGTGGAGACGGCGGGGTTGTGCTGCTGGGGGTGGAGCTGGTGGTGGTGATGGTGGCCGAGCGTGTCCGTCACGGCCGTGCAGACGCCGTCGTTGCCCAGGAGCCCCACCAGCGTGTGGCGTTTGCAGGGCGGGATGCTGTGGCTGGACAGGGAGGAGGAGGGCCCGGCGGGGTCGGAGCCCAGCCGCAGCTGCAGGGAGGTGGGGAGCGTGCGCAGCGACAGCTGGCTGGTGGAGGAGCGGCGGCAGGGCTCCAGCGCCGTGGTGGAGGTGCGCAGGGACGAGTGGCGGCTGCTGCTGTAGCGGTACGAGGACGACTGGCTCGCCATGGAGGCGCGGGCGGGGGAGTGACGGACCAGACCGGACTGAACCGACTGAGAACTCTGACTGGTGCCTGCAGAAGGAGAAGAGGCGGAGTCAGAGACTCCTGCAAATGGAGGGAGACCCTTTTACTTAGCCCCGCCCACAGCAGTCCTCACCCAGAGAATGAGGCGGGTACGCGTGAGGGGGGGCGGGGCCGGACATCCCGCCCTGCGACATGGAGCTCTGCTGGGAGTCGCCCCCCGTCCCGTTCCCACTGGACAACCCCCCCGCCTCCGAGTCCTCGATGTTCCCGCCGCTGTTGCACCCCGCCCCGCAGCCTTTCCTCAACCTGCCAGGAAAGCGCCGAGTGTGAGCGACAGCGCGAACCCCGCCCCCCTTGAGAGTGGCGCCGGCCCTACCTGTGCCAGGTGCTGATGAGGAAGTTGCGGATGTTGGCGATGCTGATGGGCCCGCCCAGGACGTGTCCCAGCTGGGGGTGGGAGTTGCAGTAGGAGGTGGTCAGCGGCGACACGTAGATGGGGTACCCGATGGGCTGGTCGCAGGACGAGTTGATCATGTTGCGCAGAGCCTGCTTGGCGTTCTGGATGCTGCCGCGCTCGGGGTTCCGGTTCCTCAGGAACACCAGCTCCTGCTGCTGCCCCGCCCACAGGCCGCGCACGCACTCCTTATTCACCTGCAGCAGAACACAGAGTTCTCACCGAGCTCCGGGCCGCGCCGGCGCCGACCCGTGGCTCGCGGCCCCACCTTGATGACGCGGAAGCTGAGGTAGCGCCGGTTCAGCATGATGATCTTGTACTCGTTGGTGCCTTCGTCCAGGACGTGGCGCAGGGCGAGAAGGGACGGGGAGTTGGACAGCACGGCGCTCCTCCAGGCCGGGTCGCCCTCGTGGGCGATGACCAGGTTCTGCTGGTGGGAGGAGATGGCCTCGTAGAGCACGGCGGGCTCGTCGTACTCGTCGGGGGAGGTGAAGTGGTCCTGATGGAGACAGGAAGCAGCGACGGGTCAAAGAAGCTGCAGCAGTAAAAACACAAACACCTGCGGCGCCTCACCTGGTGGAGTTTGAGGGACATTCGGATTCCAGGAACCACCACTTTCCTGAGCAGCTCCATGTCGGCGAAGATCCACTCGTCTCGCACGGACGAGATGCGGAAGTCTCCTTTGAACAAGGCGTGGAGGCCGTAAAGGAAAGACTCCAGATTGCTGCGGAGCAGAAACCGGACCGGCTTAGAACGTCAGAACATCATCAGAACCTCCAGGCGGGTTAAGCTGTGTTCACGCCAGACGCGACTGGCGCAGCGGGGGCGCCGTCAGAAGTCCTGCAGCGCATTTTTAACATCAGTCGTTTCGAGAGTTCAAATATCTAAACTTGGGTGAAGAGTTTGAGTCACTTCAACCAATCAGGAACTGTTTTGGCGCATGTTGATGATGTAATCAGGGGGTGGAGTCAAAAAGCAAATGGAGGAGAATCATTATGATGGCTTTCTTCTTTGTATGGAAAAAATAATATAAATTTTATTCTTATTTTCCCTCCTCAGACTTAAAGGGACAGGAAGTCATCAAAGCGGGTCACGTAGAGACAGAAGTACCGCTGAAAGCGCCGTCCTTCAGACGCCGCTCCTGCAGTTGGTGGTGAAACTCATCGTACCGGGAGAGTCTCTGAATGACCTCATGAACCCAGACGTGGAGCCGGGATCACCGATGCTTTGTTAGAACTCTTCCTAACAAATAAAGCTGATCTCTCAACCTCATCTGTGATGTAGTGATGAAGCTACAAACCTTTAACCATAGCTCCTCCCACATGTAGCTCCTCCCACATGTAGCTCCTCCCACATGTAGCTCCTCCCACACAAACGCGTTTTTGATGCGTTTGGTGTGAACGCAGCGATACAGGTCAAGAACAAAAAGACTCCAGAACAGTTTTTATGTGGAGTAAGCCCGCCCCTTCTTCCCATCATCCACCTGTTTACATTCTCTCCTGCTAGCTTACAGCCCCTTACACCCACAAGCTAACATTAGCGGTGCTAACAAATCTAGCGAGGAATACAGTTTCTGTCCAGTCGTACAGTTTAGATCCAGATTCTAACTCATGGAATTTCATGGATCCGTTTGCCAGATCCATGAAAGGGGCGGAGTTAGAAGCTTGTGCATCCCAGAGGTTTCTTTTTTCCTGATTCAGGTTTTCCTTATCAGGAAGGAGGGTCTAAGGGCAGGATAACCAGTTTAGTTTAGTAATCAGCTGTTGTTGATATTTCATGACTTTCTGCTTCTGTAATATTCCCGTCATGAAGCCCCATGAGGTCACTGTTTTTTTAATATTGGACTGTATAAATAAAATTTAATTTAAATTGTGGCCCCGCCCAGCGGATTTTCTACATCACACATACGGTGTTTTTCAAACTGCACTTTCTCAGAATTGTCATTTTAATCACATTAAAAACAGTTTTCATTGGAATGGGTTTTTGAAACTGGGATTGATTGATTTTCATTAGATGTTTTTGGTTATATTTATTTCTGTAAATATTTTAATGAATGAATGATACACGGAACAGGAAGTTCTTTTCTTTGGACTTTAACAATAACATTTATGCGGCAGAACGAGCAGGAAAACTTGTTTTCTGTGTTCGACTTCCTCTGCTCTCAAACCTCATGATTGTTTTCCAGAACTCAAAGGCGTCTTTCTCTCCACGTCCTCGCCCTGATTCCACCTGGTCAGGAGGTTACCTGGACATGTGATGGGCGGCGGTCCCCAGCGCTCTCCTCCCCAGCACGCACAGGCCGAAGCAGAGCAGCACCAGCGGCGAGTCCTTCTCACAGTCCAGCGGCTGCGGAGCAAACGTCGGCGTTAGCGGCGGCTCCTCAGAGGCGGCGGCGGTCCCGGACGGACTCACCTTGGCCCTGCGGGAGTTGCAGTACTGGATCCAGCCCAGGTAGACCCCGCAGAAGCTGTCTCTGGAGATGCCGGCCAGCCGGTGGTCGTAGTCCTCGTCGATGTTGGGGTTGAAGGTGGGGTCCAGGTCCACGTAGTTCCGCTCCCCGCACCCTCGCAGCCCCTCCCTCATGGTCTCGTTGGCCAGCCACTCCTCCAGTTTGGAGGAGGCGATCACGTAGAAGATGATGCCCTGAAGGCAGAGCGGACCGTGAGCTACCGCCCCCCAGAACGCCACGGCCTCCGGCGGCGAGTCTGCTCACCTTCACGTAGTAGGTGGTGAGGATGCGGCGCAGGTCGAACACCTGCAGCATGGAGGCGGCGCTGTTGTCCGTGATGCTGTAGCCCTCCAGGACGTACTTGGTGACCAGGACCTCCCAGGCCAGCCAGCGCTGCCCGAAGGCGGCGTTGAAGGACAGGAAGTGAGGGAGGTGGCCGGGCTCGCAGCAGCAGCAGCCCTCGTCCTCCTCCACCCCCTCAGTGATGGCCTCCACCTCCCTCTGCTGGCAGTACGTTCCTGGAAGAAGGAGGCGCAGCGTTTCAGGGTTCCCTCACTACTCCCAACTGAATCGGGCGTTTCTCCGTGTTTTATCCCTGGAAATGTCCCAGAAGTCCAGAGAGCATCAGAGCTCACTGGACTGGTGAATATGGACCACAATGCATCGAGTTGGAATGATTTTTCATCTGAAAAAATGTTTTTAGATTTATTTTTTATTTAATAAACATTTTAAATGTTTATTTTTGTGTGTTATTTCATATTGGGATTATTTGCAGATAATAAGTGGTTATCAAATAATGTAACTAAAAAAATAAAAAATGTAATTAATGACTTGCTATTAACTTGCGTTTAAATAGTTAATTTTTTTAATCAATTCTCTGCCCTAATTCTTTATAAGTCCTCCAGGTTTTCGTGGTCAGAACAGAGTACATGTATAATTAATCTTCCTAAAATAATCATATTTATGAGGTTTTTACTTCGGTAAACGGGTGACGTCATTTATATAAAAACACAACATTTGTCTGAATGACATTAAAATGCAGAACACTGGATAGACTCGCACTGTTTAGTCTTTCAGTAGTTAGTGGGACGAAAAAAACCTCAGAAAAAACTGAAACAAAACAAAAAAGAAAAAAAACAGCTACAGCTGGAAGGTGACATTTCAGAGAATCAGTTTCCCCTTTGGTTAAATAAAAATGACAAAATCCCCACCTGTACTTTCATTTATTCTGAAACCAAACGTGTCCAGAAGAAACCAGAACTCAGACGGAGCTGCTCCCTCACCTCTGAACTCCAGCCCCCGCAGCTGGAAGGTCACCAGACCGTTGCCGATTTCGATCAGGTGCACCAGAGCGTTCAGGTAGTCGGAGGCCAGGATGAAGCAGTCTCCGGTGCTGAAGTTCCCCCAGCGGCCCAGCAGCAGGTCTCCACACAGGCTGTGCTGCAGAGACCGGGTCAGGTGCTCGTAGAAGATGGAGTTCAAGTTGTTGTCGTCGGAGCCTGAGGAGACAGGAGCAGTCAGGAGGAGGAACCAGGAGGAACCGGGAGAGTTCAGGAGGAGGAACCGGGAGAGTTCAGGAGGAGGAACCGGGAGAGTTCAGGAGGAGGAAACGGGAGAGTTCAGGAGGAGCAACCGGGAGAGTTCAGGAGGAGGAAACAGGAGGAACCGGGAGAGTTCAGGAGAATGAACCGGGAGGAACCGGGAGAGTTCAGGAGGAGGAAATGGGAGAGTTCAGGAGGAGGAACCAGGAGGAACCAGGAGAGTTCAGAAGGAGGAAACGGGAGAGTTCAGTTCTTCCCGGGAAGATGGAGGTGAACGGTTCCTCCTCATAAGTAGTTGGGAGCGTTCGGGAAGAGTAATCGCGATGATTCCGATGGATTAACTGCGAGCGTTCAGGAGGCGGAGCTCCGACTCCCCGTCCGACTCCCCGTCTCACCTGGGTTCCTGTCCAGCTGAGAGGCCAGCCGTGTGTTGGAGTGGTCCACCCTCTTGGTGCTGCAGGAGGAGAAGGTTCTGGTAAAGCTGCACTGAGGTCATCAGAACTTCTTCATCCGAACGTTTTCATACTTATAGTCTCGCTCCCAGAACTTGACGGGTCGAACGTAGGAGGTGATGAAGATGGCACTTCCCAGGAAAGGGTTGAGAGGCGTGGAGAAGACGGCGGACACCACCGCCTGCAGAAACAGCATGGCGGAGTCTGATGGCGGTCAGGTCAAGGTCACCTGGAGGACATGAAAAGGGTTTCCTGCTGACAGGATGGAAGGTGTGGCTGAAGGATACGAGGCACGGCGAAGGGCTGGGCGAAGGCGTGGAAGGCCGACCCCCAGGTGATCTGCCACGGAGCGATGTAGGTGTACACGAAGTGCAGCTTGTAAACCAGCTCCCACAGCTGAGGGGGCGGAGCCAAAGCAGAGAATCACGCCGACAGGAACGACCCAAAAAGGTGAGAGAGCGAGCCTGAACCTCCTCACCTTACTGAAGAGGATGGACATGAGGAAGAGGTCCAGCAGCAGCGTCTCCGACAGATGCCGGAAGTCGAAGGTGAAGAAGAGGACGGTGAAGAGGATGGTCACGTACTGGTAGGTGGGACTGCTGTAGGAGGAGCGGAGCAGCTTCAAACCGGCGATGGTGATCATCAGAGCGCCGACCCTGCAGCAGAAACACCAACCGCAGGAGTCAACATCCGACGGAACACGCCGACATGAACGCACCACGAGAACCGGAAAACAGAACCGGGAATAAACGGAAAAAACAATCGGGAATAAACGGAAAAAACAATCGGGAATAAACGGAAAAAAAAACAGGAATAAACGGAAAAAACAACCAGGAATAAACGGAAAAAACAAGCAGGAATAAACGGAAAAAACAAAGTTTTTATTCTGAACTAGAAAAGTTGCGTTACCTGTGATACTGCAGGTGTGAAAGCTTTATGCTGAAAGTAGTGACGTAATTGACTCTAATCGCTGAAGGGATTTGGGGAAAATCTAAAATGTTTCATTTTGTAAGACTGGAAACTATGAAAGAGCGCTAAAGTTGACCAACATTTCTGAAGAATTTATAGTAAAACTGCTTAAAAAGCCCAAATAGATGAAAGTTTTGTAAAAATATTTAGTGTGTTGCTTTAATATGAGCAAAAAACTCCAGATTGGCCTGAAATTCCTCAGTAAACTAAATTAGTCAAAACGTTAGCATGCTGCTAAAATATTAGGCAATATTAGGCAAACTAATTTCGTTTCCGTCAGCATGCAGACCCTTGATAACCAGATCAGACCTGCATCCTTACATCATCAGAACCACGTCACCGTCCTCCTTCAGAATCAAGGAGCAGAACCTGAGAGTCCTTCAGCAGAAGGAAGATTCTGGAGGCTCACTCACTCGGTGTCCAGCTTCTTCGGGCTGGCGAGCTCTCTGGCGCTGCCGCTCAGCTCGTTCAGGATGACCAGCGGGTAGAGGATGTTCTTCTCCACGAAGAGCAGCCACACGTGAAGCTTCTCGAACCACATGACATGAGCGGCGTCTGTGAGAGGAGGAGGAGTTTAGATCAGGGGTCACCAAACTCTTGTGAGGGCCACATTTCTTCTCTGATGGGGCCGGGTCGGTTTGTAGGAGAAAAGGTGCAACAATCACAACCTAAACGTGAACATTTACGGTTTTCCAGAAAGTAACACATAGCCACATTTTAAATAATTCATTTCTGTAATCTTCATAGAAAAAATAACGGTAAAACATTTTAAAAACTAGATATATAGCCTTACCTTTGACAGATTAATAGCTTAAATTGATAGCTGAAAACGCTGAAGGTCATAGCTGTTATAAATATTAGCGAAGTGCCAAATTAGCCAAAAAAAATCAAAAGATTCTAAATTAGCCAAAACAGCTAACGTGTAGCTGAAATACTCGCTAGCCGAGGTCCAGGTCGATATTGTAAATAAGAACTTGTTCTTAATAGCTTACCTGGTTAAATAAATGTTTAATAATTAGCTAAATGAAAAGTAAGCCTAAAAAATGGCAAAAATGTCTAATTTAGCCAAAACAGTTATGGGGGCCGGGCTAAATGCGGGGGAGGGCCGGATCCGGCCCGCGGGCCGTAGTTTGGGGACCCCTGCTTTAGAAGGACAAGACCTTTTTCCGGTTTGTGCCGACGGCGGGAACTCACCCCGGACCTCAAACTGGTAGTACTCCTTGGTTTTGAGCAGCGGGTGGGAGAAGCAGAACCAGGGCAGCTGCTTCCGGACCTGGGGCAGCAGGTAGTGGGTCAGCAGCCCCACGGCGCCCAGCAGGGCGTACAGGACGTAGCTGAGGAAAGGCTGAGAGGACGGCAGCGTCAGAAACAGGAAGCCCTGCGGGGCGAGAGCGGCGGCACGCTGCCGTACCTGCAGGGCGATGAACACGGTGCTGACGTGGATGGCGAAGTACAGCACGGCGATGACCACGCAGACGATCAGGTCCGACTGCAGCCGCTCGTTCTGCTCACAGAAGACGCAGCTCGTTAAAACAACCAGAGTTCGACTGAGAACGGCGGTCGGCGTGGTCGGCGTTCTCACCACGGAGGCCCGGAGCTTCTCCGGCAGAGGGTCCTGCACCTCCGACAGCGGGTCCTCCGGGTTCTTGTCCTTCAGGTTTGGTAGGACCTTGGACTGAATGAGCGAGCTGAGAGGAGGAGACACGAGGCTTTAGTCGGACGTAGAAGCGAAAGCCACAGATCTGCTCTGCTGCATCACGAACGCTCGTGCACGTCTGAGCGCTCTCTCTGCCGCAGGACTCACATGAGCACAGACGGGTCGCTGCTCTGCCGGCTCAGGTGGTACGACAGCGCCACCAAGAGGCCGCAGAACACAGAGAACAGGACGGGGATGTGATGAGGCTCCCAGGTCTCCTAGGAACACAGAAAGACAAAAATCAGGATCAACAATTTAAAGGTCAAACGTTATTATTTAGTATCTAATGTCTGAATTGTTCCTGTATGTTTGACTTTATATTTGATGGATGAAAACTAAACGAATCTTTAATTTGCATCATCGGTGCCTTTATTTATAACGGAATATCAGAATCAAAACAAAGATTTAGAAAGAAAAAAATGAAATTTAACTTTTCTGTCAACTTCCTGATTAACTTCAGCAGTAAACGAAAACATAAAACATTTCTGTTGTTTTTAGATCGTTAAACAACAAATCCAGTTTTCTATCCTTAAAGTTCTGCTGATACAGTTCCCGTAGATCCATGACCAACAGATTATAAATGAAGACAACACCTCAATAGAAATAGAACAACTAGAAAACACTCACAGTCCTTTCTTCTGAACTGTTTTCCAGCAGGAAACTGGTTTTATAAACAAAAAACACTCCAAACAAAGGACTGCTGTACACTGACATGGTCAAAGTCAGCTAAAAGGACAAAAGGTTCTGCATTTGTCATGAAGGCAGATGCTCGGTGGGAGGAGTCACCTTCAGGGCTCCGTAGCAGAAGCCGTAGAGCAGAGCGACGGTGACGATGCTCCTCAGGACGCTGTAGAGCGCCGACAGAAGGCTGGTGGAGGCTGCGGGAAGCAGAGAGGACCGGTGAGAGCCCGACAGCACACGGCTCGGCTCAAGGAGGTCACGGCGACCCCGGCGGAGGTCACGGCGACCCCGGCGGAGGACGGCCGGCTCACTCACCGTTGCCCCCGAACACGTGGATGTCCAGCTGCTCGAAGAGGTACATGACGAAGGTGTTGACCTGAGGCAGCAGCCCCACGAAGAAGACGACGGGGAAGCAGAGCGTGAAGACTGCAGAGTTCAGGACAGATTTAGTGGGTTTGACAGAGAATAATAATCTTTTCATCAAAACGTTCAGCTCGTTCAGGACATTATTGCTTGTACGTTTGATATTCATAAACTTTATAGTTTTTGAAATATTGAGCAAAATATCCCTAAATGAAATAAATGAGACATTCATCGGATTCTTCAAAAACTTTGAATCTTCTGAACGTCTGCAGACTTTCAGCTGGAGACACATTCAGACTTTAAAATGTTCAGCAACTACTGAGGTTTTAGGGTAATTTGGAGCTTAGCTTTTATTTTAGCATCATGCTAGCTGTTTATAGTGTAGCGTCCTGCTGGACGCAATGACGAAGCGGAGGCGACCGTTTCCAACCGTGAAGCTTTTAATGACTCTTAACGGTTACTGTCGGCCGTAACCACGCCGAATACAGCATAAACGACAATAATTCTCATTCGCTCAGCCCTCGTTCATCCACCTTTCATGCACCCGCGACCCCCCTTATATTCCCTGCTCCTCCGCCCACTCTCACACATATCCAATCACACTGGAGCAACGATGTAACACAGAACACATTAACACATATAACAGAGCCCCAACAACGTCAGTCAGTCGCTACAATAGCAAATTTTGACAAAATGCTAACATATTAGCAAAATTTGACATTTTTTTCCCGTTTTTTTTTTTTATTAGAATAGTTTGGACTTTAGCTAATATTTTAGCATCATGCTAGCCGTTTTGGGCAGATTTAACATTTTTTCAGTTTTTAGGCTAATTTTGAGTTTAGCTAAAATCTTAACAATATGCTAGCTAATTAGGCAAAAGTAGACATTTTCCAGTTTGTTTGTTTTTTGTGCTAATTTTGGCATTTAGTAAATATTTTAGCAAGCAGCAGAATTTTCAGCTATTAGCTTCAGCGTTTTAGCTAGTTAACAATTTCAGCATTTTTAGCTAGCTATTAGTTTCATCATCTTTAACTTATAGCCTTATCCCAGGTGATCCCATATATACTTATACTAATTATTACCACCATTTTAACAGATGGAAATAGAGCAGAAATGGACCCATGTTTGTGTTTTCATTGAGTTTGTGAACTTTATCAGTTACACAATTACTTTCCACAACACAGACCTGCCTCTATAACTCTCATATTTACCATTTTATTGGTTTTGGTTTGAACTTTTTAAACATTTGAACTGTTTTAAAAGCTGCTGATGAAAGAAGTAAACGGTCCAATTCTGTGGACTCATCGTCTGAACCTTTTACTCTGCAGAAACATCAAAAGTAAACTTCTGAGTTTTTCCTCCTTAAAATCATAATTTTACACACTTTGATAGATTTGAAAACAAACGCATTTCTTCAGACGTGTACGCACTGATGACGAGGTCGCGGGCGGAGGCGAGCAGCAGCGAGCTGGTCAGCGCCACGCCGTAGAGGGTGAAGCGGCTGGAGGCGGTCCTCAGGCTGCTGTAGTGCAGCAGCCAAATGAGGCCGCAGCACAGGCAGAAGTAGACGGGCCGACTGTACGCGATGATGCGGTTGTGGCCCTGCAGGGACACAAAAACAGAGTCGACATCATTTCGTCATCAAATCTAAGGCGAGAGGAAACGCTGTGAGTTTACGCTCCGACAGTCACTGTGCTTCTGATGTCATAAAGGGGGAGGGGCTTAAGAAAAAAAGCCTGCAGCTGAAGAAACGAAAAGCTGCATCATTTACTAAAAACTGACAGAAAAAATGAATCTCATTCTAGAAAAACTAAATCCGTTTCCCTACAGTCAAACCCGGTCTTCTTTAAGGATTGACTTTTCAGAAAAGGTCCAAACTCACGTGTCTGGGCGAGGAAGAGTCGGGCTGAACGCTCTGTTAGAAAACAAAGAGAACATGTTTTATCTGCAGAACTCCAGCAGAACCGGTTCCTCTTTAACGGACCGCTCCGGTCCAGAACCCACCTTCAGCAGCGAGTACTGGCAGCTGGCGATGACGAGGCAGAACTGAAAGACCCAGATGTCCGTGAAGAAGCCGTGGATGAGCAGAACCGAACCCAGGAAGGCCACCAGCACGGCGAGCAGCACCGCCAGCACGTTCTCCAGAACCTCCCGGTTCCTGGAACCGCCCAGAAAAGTCGCGCTTTAACAGGATGAACCTCCTATGGATTCTACATGGACAGTCCGACGGGTGATGAAGATGATTCCATCAATGCTGGACCACATTCTGCTTTTACCTGCTGACCCGGCGGAATCGAACTCAATCACACAAGAGGACAAGACCAAAACACACCTGAGGTCCCGGACCAAACCGGACAAACATTTACTGAACACTTAAAAACTCCATTGAAAACTGTAACTTTTTAACATAATTATGAACTAGATATATAGTATTACTTACAATAATGCTAGTGTGAATGCTGGAAGCTGAATTTGGCTAATGAAGATGCTAAAATTGATAGCTAAAAATGCTGAAGTTGAAAACGCTGAAGCTAATAACCTGCTAAAATATTAGCCAAAAGCCAAATTAGCCTAAAAACTAAGCTTAGCCAAAACAGCTAGCATATAGTTAAAATAGCTAAACTCCAAAATGACCACAAAAAACTGAAAAAAAAATCCTAAATTAGCCACAGTTAGCATGTAGCTGAAATATGAGCTAAACTCCAAAATAGCCTAAAAAAAATCTTAGTAAACGCCAAAAAAGTACAAAAATCTACCAAAATGCCAATATTATAAAACGTTAAGACTGTAACTTTTAACATAATTATGAATAATAAAAAGTTATAATAAAATATAATAAAATAAAATATTATTCCAGAATAAATCAACTTGAACCTTAAATAACTTTCAGTATTTTACTCTCCATAAAAATATATTTTGTCAAAATTATACAAGTTGGAAATGAGCTCAAGATAACATCGGGTCATTAATAATAATAAAATGATCTGGAGGGCCGTTAGAATCACCCAGAGGGCCGGATCCGGCCCCCGGGCCGTGACTTTGACATGTTCTAACCTGATGCCAAAGTTTAACTGCAGTCTGACAGAATAAAACGTTTTCATCCTGTCAGACTGAATGTTCCTGCATTGGAGTCCCGCTGCCGTCTCACCTGTCGAACAGCGCCAGCAGGGTGAGCCGGTCGAAGTGCAGGCCGACCCGCAGGCACGGCAGGAGCCACAGGCGGTAGTACTGCGGGACTCTGCCGGCAGCCACCGCCGCCGCCGCCGGGTCCTCCTGACCCGCGGGGGCGTCCTGCAGCTCCGGGCTCATGTCGCCGTCGTGCTGCTCCAGCAGCTCCGGGTCCATGGTCAGCAGGCGGTTCAGGCGGATCTGGGGGGGGGGCACCTGTCTCAGTCAAATCATCATCATCATCATCATCATCATCACTCCCAGCATCAATGACCTCCAGGTCGGCCTGTGCATCCACACGAAGAATCGTTTTTATGGAAGAATTGATGATTTTACTGAGAAAAGAAAATTCAAATCTGATGTTTCGCCCCCCACCCCCCCCGTCTGTGAACACGACAAGAGTTTCCCTCCAAAGCGAAGCGACACTCACCAGGTCATGAGGGTAGAAGCGGACTGAGGTAGAACTGGAGAGGTGGGAGTCGCTCTCCCTGCAGAGAGAGAGAGAGCGGCATTCGAATCAAGCTTTATTGACAAAGCACTTTCATACAACAGTAATGCAAACCCTCTAACACCTTTTAAAAAATTCAAATAAATTTAAACTAAAAGTTAGATTGACCCTTTAACTGCCTGCTCAACCAAATGTTGGGGCACATTTAGAAAACGTTTTTAAAAATATTGATTGTGTATTACTCCAAACTTTGATGTCTCTTTAGGGGAATAAGCAGCAGGAAACAATAACTTCTTTGATGATTTTTTTTTTCTTGGGTAGTTAAAGGGTTAAGGTGAAGAGGAAAACTGCATCATCAGCGTCCGTCACACTAACCACGGGTTATTGGAGGCTCGTCGGGTTGCGGGTTCGAAGCTGACCAGCGACATGTCGCATCCGGCGGCCTCGTAAAGGGAGGGGGTGAACTTTCCTGCAGAGAGAAGAGCAGCGGATGAAGACGGACAGAACTGAGAGATCCGCTGATGGACGAGGCTGAAGGTTTGATCCCGACTCCTTCAGGATGCGACTAAAAGCCGTCAATCCAGAATCCTCCCAAACCTCAATCCTTAGGGTTGCCATGGAAACGCTGCTTCATGAAAGCAACAACCTTCTAGAACACGTGAACAAGACTATTTTTTTCAGCTATATGTAAGCTGTTTTGGCTAACCAAAGTTTTTTTTTTAGTTTTTAGGCTGTTTCAGAGTTAGGCTAATATTTACATGCTAGCTGTTTAGGCTAATTAAGCCTTTTTTGGAGACAGGAGATGATCGGAGAGTCTTCAGGCGCTTCCTACCAAAGTCATCCTGTAAGCTGGTGGCGCCGACGGTGGAGGCCTTGTCCTGAGAACCCTCCAGGTGTGTGCTTCCATTCCTGGCCAGCAGGGAGGCGCTTGTGCTCAGCACGGTCACCTGGGACGGGGTTCTGGATGGCTGACCTTTCACCTGGGAAGTAGAAGGCTGGGAGGCCTGGCTGAGAGCCTCCTGAAGACTGTTCAGACAGGAGAGAAGAAGCGAGAAGACGTGAGCTGGAGGTCTGATGCAGAACAAACGAGACGGTCATGCGGAGCGAACGTCGGCGCTGCAGTCTCAGGTCAAAATAAAAACACGTCAGTTTTATGTTTGACCTGAAATACTGAAGATTCTGGTCCTAAAACTGAAATCTCCAACAACTTTCATGCTAAAAATCCATAAAACATCCCAAAGCTGACATTTGACGTTGGAACGTTGACAGCTTTTTTAAACACACTTTGAATTTTTACAAAATAAAACTTAAACACTTGAGGGTCCTTTGAAAATGTAGTAATCTCAGTATTTGGAGTAAAATCTGTTTCCGTGTGAATAAATCTGTAGATTCAATTAACCAACATTAAAAAGATGTTGAGGATTTTCAGCTTAAACATAGTTTAAAGGGATTTTAAAGCTATTTAAGGATAAAATATTATTTTATTATCAATCTGAGAAAAATTCTTCTCATTTCCATCAACTAGAAGTCTTTAAATAGAAACATTAAAAAATCTTTTTAGCTGAAATTGCATCTGTAAACATATGAGTCTTATTTCAGGTCCTTCTCCGCCCCCTGTTGTTAAAGGGGGTCTGAAGGGGTAAATCGGGACACTTCCAACCTCAACTCGTCAAAATAAAACACTTGTCTCATTTTCTCTAAATCACAGCCTACCTGAGTGGAGACCCGATGAGCGAGGTGGGAGGGGTGGGGTTGCTCCCGGCGTTGTGCCGCCGTCGGACCGCCTGGCGGCGGAATGTGCTACGTTCACGGCGGAAAATGACCGTCTCCTCGCTTCCCGGCGCTGTGGAGAGAGACGTCAGTGTTAGCGGGGGCGGGGCTACGCCTCCTCTGTGAGGAGGAGGAGCCAAACCTCATATCACAAGAAGTTTTAGTGTCTGATTCCTCCTGACAATTTCACACATTTCACAGTCGAGTGTTTTAATAGGGCCGTGCATGTTGATGCATTAACGCACGTGATTAGAAAATTGTGATTAACGCGTTAATATTTATTAACGTAAACTAATCGCACATCTCGGAGCAGCAGCCTCTCTTTCCCTAAGCGGTGCAGTCATCACAGTGTGCATTAAAACACTTCATTGGGTTCTTTTCCCACTTATACCATCGTTATTTACAAAAATAAATATTCAGGTTTTAGAACTTTAATCGTGATCTTTTTTTGGTTTATATCACTTTTTCATAAAAAGTGAACTATTGGAAGCATGGTCCGGCGCGTTGTCATGTCATGTAAATTTCCTTTTGTCATTATTCGAAGATAATAAAAGTCGTAAAATACTGTAAATTAAAAAAATTAATCACAATTAATTTGTACCCCGGTTTGAAATTAATTAGTTATTTTTTTATCGATTCCTGGCTCTAGTTTTTAATCTGAAGTCTTCAAGAAAACCCAGTAGCTGTGAAGGTTAGCTCTGGGATGCTACATCAATGACATGTCAGCTCCAGCTACAGTAAAAGACTGGAATGAAGATTCCTCACAGAACTAGAACCTGAATTTGTCATCACCTCTTGGAAAAATAAAAACACGAAAAAGAACAAATCAAGCTGCGTGACGCAGCAGGACTGTCGTCATGGAGCTCCTGGAGGGGAACGAACATCGACTTCTGGAACCAAACGAGCGTCACGTGTTGATCAGAGCTGATCTGCTGCTGGAATCCCTGCCAGTAAAATACTTTGGTTCATAAATGACACAAAAACTGGACATTCTTCTTTGGTTTTACTTTTCAGTGATCCCAGAAGACCATTGACTGTATATGAGAACTGGACTGTGACCCAAACAGGAAGTACTTGTTGGCTCCAAGAAGCCAAAATCCCATAAACTTCTATAGAGAAATAGACGGCAGTCGAGCTATTGGTCAGAATAACCACTCTTTTAACATCCTCTTTTTTAATCAATTATTTTTGCTGTAGTTCAAGTCATAAACTGACCAATCAAATGCCTCAATAAAAGTAGGCGGAGCCTGCTGGCCCTCATGTCCAACGTTCAGAAGGTTTGACAGATTTCGTGTAGCCTCAGCTCCAACCTTCAACCAAAAACCTTTAAATTGTGTTTTAGTGATGGTTTTTTACAGTTATTTTTACTGTCAAAAAGCTAAAGCGAGTATTAAATAACCATATTTTCGAAGCTCTGATCATACGATGTGAAGAGTTTACAAACACAAACACTAGAATTCCAAAAGAAGTTTCCACAAAAACATTCTCAGAAAACCCAAATAAAGCATTTATAAAACAATTTGTTAGTCAGTTATTTCTCTTTTTTTAATTAAGGAAGCCATAGTAATGGAGGTAAAGTTTTGATCAGAAAGTAGAAGAAAACCTTCTACGGTATGAAGATAGACTGCATCCACGTTCATGTTGTGGTGTTCGGTCTGAGCAGCAAAGCAGCCACACTTCTGTGCGGCTCCAACAGACTTCCTGAATGAGGATTCAGGAGATCCGTCCACAGAAAGACGTCCAATGAAACTGTTTCCTCTGGGAGGTCGAGAGAGAAGAACAGCTTCAGCTCCACCTCTGACCTTCACCACATGTTCCCAGTAACTTTATTCAAGTTGAATATTTGGTTTACTAAACTTCTGATGAATCTTCTCCTGCAGGAGTTTTTTTCATCTCAAATCTGTATTCTTGGCTAAAGTCTCGGCGGTTCTGATCCGTTAGACGTGGCTGGGAGTCACGTCAACACCGAGCAGCGATCCAGAGAAAAGCTGCATGTTTACACGTCCAGAAACATTCAAGCATTTTCTTTAAACAACCCCAGAGCCGAGAAGCTACACAAACACACAGAACCCACAACAGGAAGCGAGACACAAACGAGCACAGAGAGAGGCGAGGAGCCTGGAGCCGTGAGGACGGCGGCGATGGAGAGGACGCTCGCTGCACTCTCACGCGAGCAGCGCTCAGCGATAACGCAGCCTCAGCTCGTCCTGATCTCAGCAACAATCAGAACTCATCCATCCATCCTCCAAACCGCCTTCATCCCGGTGGCACAGGACTCTAGGCCTCGAGGGCCGCTGTCCTCTGTGTTTCCAACGAACCTCAAAGTGAGGCTCCTATCTGCTAAAAACACCTGATGCAGGTAAACAGATAAAGCAGGATCAAAAGAAAAAAAAGTTGCTGGAGCCTATACTAGAAGCCAAAGAATGGCTCTATCACATTAACACCTACGGGACAGTTTAGAAGCTGGAGAAAACTCCAAAGAAAAAAACTGGATTGTACATTTAAAAAATAAATAAATACATTTGAAAACTGTTGAAAACTATTCTTAAATTTAAGACTAAATTTGAGAAAAATAATTCAATTCAATATAAAAATATTTTAAATGAGAAGAAATACTAATAAACGCCATAGAACTGGGATTCAAACCTTTACCCTGAGAGTGCTAACCACTGCACCACAGCCGCAGCCGTCCTGGACTGAAGGAACAGATTGTTTTCACTATTCTTCTTTCTTTCTGTGGCTGATTGGGTTATTCCGAAGAATAATTCACGATCCACTAACAGAACCAAAGCACTTGTGTCGGGGGCATCGAAAGAGAGTTTTGAAGTTATTATGGGATGGCCGCGGGACCAACAGCTTGGCAGCCATTTTGAGACAAATGGTGAAATTTGGGTAATTTTCGTATTTTACCACAATATGGGGAAAAAAATAAAAGTGTGAATGATCTTCAGGATACAACCAAAGTTTTGTTGACCTTTGACCTCAGAAAGACAACGCCATCTTGAATTTTCCCAAAAATAATGAATAAAATCTCCGTCCGTACCGGCTGAGGAGTTCAAATCTATGTCCTTCTAGCTCGTCGAGCATCGTTGGGAAGTTACTTGGAAAAAATGTTGGAACTAGAAGTTGTAGATCTTAAGCGGTGTGTGAGCGGCGAGCTTCCTAAAGCGGCAGTTTCCTTTTGATTGTTGAAAAAATGTAAAGCATGAACCTTTGACTAAAGCTGAACCAGAAAATGTAACATACAGCATGAACATATTAGGAATGTGGGCGTGGTTAACAAACACTTCCGTTGCTATAGAAATTTTAAAATGTACTTTTGCAGATTCTTCTAAAAATGACATCGATCAACTCGTCAACATCAGGCACCCAAAAAATGAAACGGTTGCTATGGAGAT
>NC_050533.1:1522721-1534428 GCF_002922805.2 Oryzias melastigma | reverse complement strand
TTGTAGAATTTTGACAAAATATATTTTTATGGAGAGTAAAAAATTGAAAGTTATTTAAGGTTTAAGTTGATTTATTCAGGAATAATATTCCTGCCGTTTTAATATTCATAACTATGTTAAAAAGTTTTAAAATTTGTTAGCTTTTTAACTATTTTGACAATAACTAAGATTTTTTAAGGCTATTTTGTAGTTTAGCTAATATTCCAGCTACATGCTAACTGTTTAGGCTAACCAAAGTTTTTTTTTTCTTTTTAGCTTTTTTAGGCTACTTTAGCATTTAGCTCATAATTTAGCTGCTATCAGCTTCAGCTTCAATTTCATCTTCCAGCATTCACACTAGCATTATCACAGGTAATGTTTTATATCTAGTTCATAATTGTGTTAAAAAGTTTCATTTTTAAAGTTTTAAAAATGTCGTTTTAGAGTGTTTAACAAATGTTCATCCTGTTCGACCTAAAGTGCGTTTTGTTTTTGGCCCCCTGTGCGATGGCGTCTGACCCCCTGATCTACAGGTCATTTATGCGTCATCCTCATCACAGCCCGGTAGAGTTGGTGTCTGAAGGCTGGGACTCACCCCCCCGCAGGCACGCGGCGTCCTGAGGCTCACTCAAAGCCGCCTGGTTGGGCAGACTACTCCTGGAGCGGGTCACCGACTCCAGCTGGGAGGCCCGGCCCAGCAGGGACGCGGCGTCCAGGACCTCCCCTTCTTTGGCTTCCAGGTCAGACTTGGAGGTGGTGAGGGGGCGGGGCCCGGCCGGGGCCCCCAGGCGACCGGGGTCGTTAAGGCAAGCGGCGGTGCCACTGTCCAGACTCAGCACCCTGGCGTGTGTTTTGGCGCTGCCTGTGCTGGGCGTGCGGCGGGAGGCGTGGCGCTTCCCTCCGCCTCGCGCTCCGGCCTCAGCTTTCACTGTGGAGGAGGAGGAGGCGGCGGGGGCGTTAGCTGCAGCATGTTTAGCTTTCAGGACGCGGACGTGGGCGTCCGGCGAGTGGCAGGAGCGGGAGGTGGCGCTGGAGGAGCTGTCGGTGCTTCGATGGTGGGCGGAGTGAAGGCTGGAGGCAAGGCTGAGTTCGCTGTGATCGCTGCAGTCCCCGTCTCCTCCCCCGGCAAAAACGGCGCTACAAGGCTTCGTCATCCCGCGCACGAGCGCATAGTCCCGGCGGCGGCTCACGTCCAGGCTGCTCGCCCTCTTCTTCTCGCCCTGCCGGCGCCCGCTGCGCCCCGCAGACAGAGAGGAAGTCCTCTGGACCACGTTAGCCGACTCATCCTCAGCATCCTCCTTCTCCTGATCCGAGCTGGGGGCCCCGGCGGAGCCGTCGGCGCTCGTCCTGCAGTCCCCGGGGTCTGCGCCGGGTTTGCCCGGCTCCTGGGGGGCGGAGGGAGGGGCTCCTGCGGTTTGTTTGGCCGTCAGCTCGTTGGCGTGCGGGTTTTTGTTGGCCTCTCTGGACGGATGGTTGCTGAGGCCTTGAGAGCTGATGCTGCAGAGGCTGGACGTCCTGCCGTCTGCAGGCGCCGCCGGGCCGCGGTGCTCGTCCCCCGAGAAGGACAGCAGGCTCTCCACGTGGGTGGAGCTTGTCTGCTCGCTGTGGAAGCTGCTGACGGTGCTGTTGGTGTCCCTGTCCGTGCCGCTGCAGTAGCTCTCCGTGGAGCCGCTGCTGCGCGTGCTCAGGCTCCTCAGGCTGTCCACGCTCCGTTCTCCTCCACGGGACTTAGCTCCTCCCCCTTTGCCGCCGCCCACCTCCCCCTGGTAGAGCCCTGAGGTGCCTTCCCCCGCCTCCCTGGAGGCGGAGCGAGTCACTCGCCGCGCCTCTTTGTGTCTGCGACACTCCAGTCCGGAGGTGGAGGGCTGCTCCGCCCCGCCGCCGTCGCACGTCTGCGGGCGGGCCGCCTCCAGCTCGCACACGGGGTCCAGCCCCCCCCGCCTGGGCGGAGGATACAAGGTGAAGTCGGGAAGACTCGGGTCAGGGAAAGCCGAGCCCACCGAGCTGGAGGTCCGCGGCAGACCGCGAGCGTGAAGCTCCTTCCTGAAGGTTGCGTGGGCGGCGGCGTCGCCGTCGCAGGGGGGGTGTGACAGGTGATGAGCGGCGGAGCTGCAGAGGTCGGCGGGTTCACGGGACAGCTCTGAGGGACACAGGGACGTGGACGGCTGCAAGGAGGCGAAGGAGTCGTTGGCTACAAGGCAGTACATCTTGGTGTCGGCGAGCAGATCTGAACCGACAAAAACATGAAGACGAACGTCAAAACGGTCAAAATGGTCAAAACGGTCCGACGGGACGGAGACGCCGGTTCGTTACCGTGATCGTGACTGCAGCTCTCAACCAGAGTCAAGCTGATGTCGTCCGACAGCTTCCCCACATCTGCAGGAGGACAGGAAATAAGATCTGAGCTGAACAGAAGCTGAAGAAGGCTTTAATGCTGAGGGCGGAGTCTGTGATCGTCATGGAAATTAGGTTTTAAAGAACAGCCTCAATAAAAACGAGGAAAAAAAGACTAAAATCATTTTTCATCATCACTGAATCTCACAGAAGACGCCAGTACGCTTAAAAGAACCGTATTCTCCAAAGTATAAATCGCAAGAGCAACAAATGTCAAATCAAGAAGAAGAAAAACACATTTAAGTTGTTCTGGAGTATAAGTGTCACTTTTAGGAGAAAAGTCTGACGATTCAGAACAAATCCACCAAGCTCAGTGTAGCTAAAGAATAAATATATAAATACAATAATACTAATCTTTTGGTCTGTATGAGAAAAATATCAAAGTTTAAGAGGAAAACAATCAGATTCTCCTCCATGTTTGTGTTGACGACACTTCTTCTTCTGCTGTCAGTAGCAAATACATCGGATGCAGCACCCTCTAGTGGTTGTTAGAGGAAACAACCGCTAAAAAAAAACGGTGTTGACTGGAAAAATAACGAATAAATGGACAAATTTATGTAAAAAAAAAAAAAAACCCAAATAAGTCGCTCCTGAGTATAAGTTGCACCCGTGGCTAAACTATAAAAAAAAAAAGCGACGTATACTCTGGAAAATACAGTAAATAAAAAATGTGATTGTGAATTTGAAAAATTAATAAATAAATTTGAAAACTGTTATATTGAAAAAAAAGGGAATTTGAATACAAAAACTTTTTAAATTTGAAGAAATACTAATAAAAACAAACTATTCCCAAATGAAACAATCGTGTTTATTAGTAACAGCTGCTGTTTTTTGGTTGTAGTTTTTGGATTTCCGTTTCTCTCTCCAGTTACAGTTTCAGTTAAGGGGCGGGGCTTCGAGCCTATTGGCTACCAGGACATGATTGACATGACGGAGCTCATAGATGCCGCTCCAGAACACTAAAGTACAAAACTTTGGGAGAGCCCCAGAAGCTGAAGTCAATCATGTTCCGGTAGCCAATGAGCTCGAAGCTCCGCCCCCACAGAAGATAAGGATCCAATCTTAAAAACAAAGGCTGTGTCTGAATTCCTTCACTACTCACTATATAGAGCGTTCACTATTTTGTAGAGCTGTCTCAATCTACAATTCTAAAATCGAGAGCTCTAGAAATTTCCCAGAATTCTTTGCAAAAACCAGTGTGCATCACTGGTCACTAGATTGAGGAGTATAAACCACAATGCATTGGGTTTGAACAATTAATGTGGAAAACATGTAATGTTTTAATAAACATTCAATGTTTGATCATCACACTGTGGAGTCATAAATAGACATAAAATGTTTATATTTATTAGATTTTTTTGACTTAGTGAAATCGGTGACGACATATTTGCAGTTTAAAATAACGGACTCAGGTGGGACACAGGTATGACCCGCGGTACCGAGGAGGCCCGATCAGTTTGATCATGGATTACCTTTGAGTGCAGCTGCTCCATGTAAAACCTGAAAGGAGACAAAAAAGAATCAAACCATCAACCTTTACAGAAAACTGACATGAACTCAGACGGAGAAGACATTAGAAAGCATTGACCCCCAGGGGTAGATGTGTGGGATAAAATCATTAAACTGAGGGAAGCAGGGAAAAAAGGAAAAAGCTCATCTCATCCAAGGGGTCATGAAAGAAGGTCAGAGGTCACTGGACTGTTCAGGTCAGAGGTCATGATCCAGCATGGATCCATGAAAGACACTGATGAGGAACCAGAACCCAGATCTGGTGGATCCACTAAACTTCTGGACTGAGGTTCTGATCTGATACCAGAGGAACTTTCTGGAACATCTCCAAACATCTAAAGAAACTACAAGAAGAGTTTCCTTTAAGCCCAAAAGACAATTAAAACTTTATTAAAATGACTTTAGAAAGCACCTGTTCAAACACCTGGACTGCTTTAAAAGTACCGGTTCAGCCACATTTCTCAACGACAGATACTTTACTAAGACACATTTAACCTTTGAGGCTTTTTTTCCTTTGCTGAAAAATATTTTGTTGTGAAAATCAGACAGAGCTGAAGAGCTGAAGAAATATTTCTTAAATAACTAAAGAAAAGCACCATGAATGTGTTTGGTTAAAACCATCTTTATATGAGACACTTCATTGTTCTGATTAGTAAATAAAATGCTTTTTTATTATATGTGAAAGTGTATTAATAATCACATAAAGTTTTTTCTAAGTCACAATAAAAAAAAGTAAAATGTTGTCTTGGGATATATTGCGATACGTATCGCCAGACTCTTGCCAATACAAACCCATATTTGAAATTATTTAGTCAAATCTGCCGAGTGTCCACTAGGGGGCAGCATGAATTTGTACTGTACAGTCTCCTCCCAGTTTTCCTTTTGTTTGAACTAAACCAGCAGCTGTTAGGAAGTGAAGGCGCGTTCACACTGAGCTGTTTGGTCCGGACTCCTCGGACCGTCGGCTTTGTTTGGTTTACAGCGGATTGAACTAGAGGACTGTGGTCCGCCCAGAACCGACGGTGTGGGTTCACTTAAATGTCAACAAAGGAAATGACGTCAACGCTGTGCATAAAAGGCGGGAACAAATTTTCAGAAAAAGGCGGAATCGCACAACAGAAAATGTCTGACAGTCTGAGGACCAGCAGGGGGAGCTGTTTCTCCGCTTTGCTTCTTTGAAGGAGCTTTTTTCAGCTGCTGAAACTGTGATGTTTTCAGGAAGCAGGTATTGATCATCACAACAGGTGGGGGCGGAGCTACACTGCTGTCGGGATGTTTTTTGGATCATGAGCTAACAGTAAACGCAGCAGAAGAAGACAGAGCTCCATTCCTGCTGAGCTCACCTGGTGGCTGGACTCCATCCCGATGTAGGAGTTCCTGGAGCTGCAGTCCACCGGTGGCGTCTCCTGTCGAATGAAGCGCGCCATCTCGATGCCCCCCCCAGGGTCCCTTCAAAAACACAAACGCACGTCTGAGCATGTGCGCACCACCAGCCAATCAAAGTCCAGCAGCTTCAGAGAACTCCATCATGAGACCAGCAGGATCCGAGGCTTCATTCAGGATAAAACTCCACGTGAAGCCGGCTATGATCCTGGAGAGAACGACCTGTGAGGAACGTTCATCCATCCCAACTTCCAGAGGAGTTTCAGGAAGAAACTCAGGAGAAAAACGAGGAGAAACAGAAGTGAGGAGGCCAAAGATCTTCATCAGCCCTGCTCCTCTGTGAGGAACCGAGAAGGTCACTACAGAGCATGTGTCAAAGTCAAGGCCCGGGGGCCGGATCCGGCCCTCTGGGTAGTTCTATCCGGCCCTCCAGATCATTTTATTTTATTGCTATTATGTTATCTTGCACTCACTTAAACTTGTATAATTTTGACAAAATATATTTTTATGGAGTAAAATATTGAAAGTTATTTAAGGTTTTAATTGATTTATTCTGGAATAATATTCCTGCCTTTTTATTCTTCAGAATTATGTTAAAAAGATATGGTTTTAAAGTTCTAAAAATGGGAATTCTGCTAACTTTTTGGACTATTTCAGCATTTACTAATATTGTTTAGGCAACTTTGAAGTTTAGCTATTTTTTCAGCTACATGCTAGCCGTTTGGCTAACCTAAGCATTTTTTTAAGCTAATTAGGCATTTAGCTAATATTTTTGCTGGCTATCAGCTCCAGTGTGTTCAGCTAATACCCTTATAGACTTCAGCCATCAACACTAACATGTTTAGCGGCCAAATTCAGCTTACAGAACTCACATATCATTATTGCAGGTAATGCTATACATTCTTCTTCTTAGTTTTAGAGTGTTCCATAAATGTTTATCCTGTTCGATCTAAGGTGTGTTTGGGATTTCGGCCCCTCGTGTGACTGAGTTTGACACTCCTGCTCCAGAGGAGTCGCGTGAGGAGCGGACCTAAATATGTAAAACACACATTTTGAAACCCTTAAAGGAAACAAGAACTGATAAATTACCTGGAAAACTTGTAAACACAGAGCTGATAACATTTTAAAAATGTAAAAAACGCAACATTTAATGACAGAAACTAAACAGAAAGGAAACGGATTAAAGTTTGCATCAGCATTTCTGTAGAGCCTTCTCCTCACCCCGGGCCGTTGCTGTCCTCCCGGCGGGTGGCGCCTCCATCACTGCCCCCTCTGCAGCCCAGCGTCTCCTTGGCGCGGTGCTCCACCACCTCCCCCTCATCCAGGGCATGGTGGAGGCGGTAATTCACCGTCTTCAGCAGCAGGAACACGGCACCGATGACACCGCAGTAGATCCCCACGATCACCATGGTGGGCGGCAGGGCCTGCAACAGCACCAAGGGTGCAGGAGTCACACGTGCAGCCGTGCACTCATTGTGTCAGGGAGCTCCCAGAAGATCCCTGTGCATGCGCAGGCGCAGCTGCAGCTCCTGCATCCTCCTCAGAAATAACTGCTCTTCTATATAAACCTGCAGATATTTCCACTCCAGGAATAGACGTGAAACTGCACACCGGGTCCAGAAGTCTGACCCGGGACAGATCCATCTGTGCTTGACCTGTGTGACCCCCCGGGGTTAGGGACCCCTCCCGCACGGAGGCCCCGTGGGGTCAGACTGATGGACAACAAACAGGTCAAACTTTCTGTCAGCTCGTGACTTCAAAGAGAATAAAAATAAATTATACTAAAAACCATAATAATGACAGAATCATTTCTGACACATTAAATAAAAAACAGTTAGAAATCGGAATATTTCACTGGAAATATTCATATCAAGTGTCCCTCCTGGACGTCCAAAGACGTTGGAAACAGTTGGGGAAGTTTTGGGGTCAAACTTAGCCCCCATCGGCTCCTCTTCCAGGTAATAGACAGAGACCGGCGGCTCGCGGCAGCTAAGCTCGCGGACAGTCGGCTGTCAGCGGCGGGAAGGGACGGAGCCAGAGGCAGGCGCGCGCGCTCACCATGTACAGCGTGAAGGGGAAACAAAGCAGGAACAGCCAGATGTACAGATGGGACGCGTTGACGAACGTGTTCTGGTCGGGGTCGTAGTACCATCCGCCTGTGACTGAAGCCCAAACCCCCTGCCTCAGGATCTGCAGCGTCTGCGACCCCATGGTGCTCGATTCCGTTTAAACGAACCCGAGCGGAACCGTTTAAACGGAACGGCCCGGGTGACACGCGGCCCGCTCGCCGTTCGGCGTCACAAACGGGGCTCTGTTTTCAGACGGTGGCCTGAAAATCCCCTCCGCAGCCATCTTTTCCTGCTGCTATCCCGGCCAGCTGGGGCACTGCTTCTGTCCTCCAGCGGGGAATTGACTACATCTCCCTAACACCCCCGCGGTTCTTCTTCGTGGCTTCGGGAGAAAGGATCTATGGAAGGCGCCGCGATCACCCGTCCTTTATGCCAGAAAAAGACCATAAAACATTAATTTTTCAACAATTTCATGACTTTCTTTGGATCTTTAATTTTTTTTAGTCCTAAAAATAATATTTTAACGTGAAAAAATTCGCTTAATTCGTAATGTAAAAAAAATGTCTAGGGAAAAATGACTCAGAAGCGACATCTGCTGGCCTTCTTGAGCATGACAGTCAAAATGAGGTTACAGAAAAATATTGTTTTAACCATCTCAAAAACAATGTTTTTGAGTATATAAGTAAAACGGTATTAGAATATGTCTATATGTCTTCTGCTTCAGAGTTTATAAGAATGTTTCAATTCTTAGACATTTTTCAATCTTTGACACATTTGCTGCAAACAAAAAAACTGTTCCTATAAATTAATCTGCATGTTTCCATGTAGTATTCATCATCCAAGGAACTAACAAAGATATTGTATTCACTTTTAATTAAAGAAAATGGATCAATTTGA
The DNA here is from genome assembly GCF_002922805.2 of Oryzias melastigma. Classification (NCBI taxonomy): domain Eukaryota; kingdom Metazoa; phylum Chordata; class Actinopteri; order Beloniformes; family Adrianichthyidae; genus Oryzias; species Oryzias melastigma. The sequence continues at coordinate 1,526,197 of NC_050533.1, read as the reverse complement.
ATATTTGAAAAGAATAAACAATAAGGAAAACCACAACTCAGCCAGCAAAGCCGGTTGGGCCCCGTATGGTTTCAAAGTGGGGAGAAAATGTGCCCCCCCCCACCTGCGTTTGCCCACATTAGGCACTCAGTGGGTGGGTTTGCTATGCTAGCAACACATTTCCTGCCATTTATAAACCATATGGGGCCCATTCGGCCTTGTTGACCGGGTTAATGTACCAAATAAAATAAAAAAATCCCACTTTCAAAAAAAAAAAATGTGCATAACAATTGACCTTTAGAAAAACAAGACTCACAACTTGAACCAAATCCTTTTTTAACATTTTATAACAAAAGCGTTTTAGTTTGTTGGAGCATTCAGGAGCGATCCTGCTTCATGAGGAGGCCTCTTTACAGTCCATCAAAAACAGCTCGGTGACTCAGACGGCGTCAGAGACTCCTTTTCCACGGTGACAGCAGACAGAACCCAGAGTTCAGTTTGAATCAAAAACTGCTGCAGGTGTTGGGGGCGGGGACTCCAAAAGTCCCTCAGGTGAGGAGGCCGGCTGTCACTGGAGCCTGGCTCTCTTCTCTGGAGGGGGTTTACTTGAAGGAGCGGGGGCTGCGGTCTTGGCAGCCGGCTCCCTCTCCTCCTGCTTCACAGCTTCTGCCGGAGCTTCAGGCTCCTTCTTCACCTCGACTGAAACACAAACAGACACTTTAGACTCTGGAGAACCTTCATCCTGACGCAGAACACGGAGCAGAAGAGTTGGGATCGTACCTGGAATGGGTTTGTCTCCAGGCTTGGGCTGAAACAAGATGTGAAGAAAGATTTATTTTGAGTGGAAGCGCCAGCGGGAATGACCGCGAGGAACTTACCTGGTAGAAAGTTGGTGGAAATTTGGACCTGAGGTCCATCAGGAGAGTGTCCACGCGGTGCCTCTGAAACAAAGAACTCAGCTCCTCTTTTTTCTTGGACTTTGGTTTGGCTTTTTCTGCAAAAGGAGATTTGATTAGATCCAAATCTAATAGAATGTAAGTTTGTTCAACCAGGTCCGAACTTTGAAGTAGAAACCAGCCTTAAAGCTGAGCAGCTCATCCATGAAAATCCTGAAAATTCTTACAGATTTTTCAGATACAACCACTGATGGCAAGAAAGTTTTGTCTCTGAGGAAGTTTAAATCAATTAATGCGATCGGTCCGTGTAAGGAGTTTTCATGTATGAGATTTAATATACAAGATTATTTATGTTTCATGATTATAGTTTGGTTAAAATGTTCTGGAATGATTTATTATCTGTGGCTTTCAACAAATATCACAATCTCAACATTTACATACTTTAACATTCAGATTGGTTGTATCAAAAAAGAAAGAAAAATCTCTTTATGTTTTAACAATTTTGTTATTTTAGGCAAATTTATTGGTTTATCTGGATTAATGCCTTTGTTTCTTTTAATTTTATTGTAATATTTTTATTGCTACTTCTTAGTTTGATATTATTTGTTAATTATTGTGTATATATATATATATATATATACACTTTTTTTTCATCTGTTGCTTAGACTTTGTTCTAGTTTTCTATTTTTAAGATTCTAAACTGTTTTATGTTTTGAAAAAACTGTTGTGTAATTTTGAATTTTGTCGATTAAAAAAACCTCTGAGGAAGTTTTAAGGCCTCCTTTTGTCAGGACCATCAGAGTTCCTTCTAAGGTCTAAAACCGTGACAGTTCACTCCACAGTTGATCCAGATTTCCAGACTCTCGATCCATTTTCCATTTGATCTTAAGTTTGATCTCAGCAGTTTCATTTCGTTCCTGAAGGCCCACCTCTCTCGTCTTGGTCTTTAAAGTGCCACCAGTATCCCTTGGACGGATGATAGCGGCAGTACGACATGGCCTCATCAAACGCAGACTGGATTCCATGGACAGCAGACAGCTGAGACACATGTTACATTAAATTCAGAAAAACTTCAAACAGGATCAAAGAAAATAAAGAAACGGTTATTATTACCACTCTGGAGCTGATGACCGTTCCCAGATCAGGAGCCTGATAAACAACTCCAGCTATGATGTAGAAATCAGCCAGTGGTACCACTGAACAACAAAGAAACAAAACTTTAGATTCAAGAAGTGAAGAATAAAATAAATATAAAAACTGAACAAAAACCGGATTTTACTTCATTAATGATCTTCACTCTTTCAGGTGACTTCTTAGTTGGTACAGAACATGATGAAAACATGTTTAATGTTAGACTCCTCACCTTGTGTCGGAGACTGTCTCTGTTGTTTGCGGATTATGTAGAGAATGGGCTCCTGAGCGTGAAGGAGGATGTACTCGACTCCCACCATCTGACTGAAAACAACAGGAGAAAAATGTAAAGGTGGAGGACAAATGTGAATTTTTCACTATTTAATCACTATCGCACGTAGTAAATGAATCATTCAGCACCAGTTAGGTGGGACTACCATTGATAATCAGGAGGAAGACGGACCGGAGCAGGAGTGTCAAACTCAATCACACAAAGAGGCCAAAATCCAAAACACACTTTAGGCCGAACAGGATAAACATTTATAGAACACTCTAAAACTAAATAATTAAAATTTTAAAACCGTAACTTTTTAATATAGTAATGAACTAGAAATATAGCATTACCTGTGATAATACTAGTGTGAATGCTGTGAGCTGAATTTGACGGCTGAAGATGCTGAAATTGATGGCTAAAATTGCTAAAGCTGATATCTAGCTGAAATATTAGCTAAATGCAAAATTAGCATAAAAAAAACTACATGATCCAAAAAAAATAGTATTGAGTGGAAAAAATAACCAAACTTCAAAATATCTGAAAAACTGAAAGAAAGCTTAAAATGAACCAAACTTATTAGTGTATAAATATTTGCCTGAAAAAAAAAGAAAAACGACATGAAAAACTTTAAAAAAGCCTAAATTAGCTAAAATAGCTAGCATGTAGCTGAAATATTAGCTAAACTCCAAAACAGCCCCAAAAATCTTAGTAAATTCTAAAATAGTCCAAAAAGCTGCAGAATGACAGTTTTAAAAAACTTTAAAACTGTAACTTTTTAACTTAATTATGAATAATAAAAAGACAGGAATATTATTCCAGAATAAATCAACTTAAACCTTAAATAACTTTCAATAGTTTACTCTCCATAAAAATATATTTTGTCAAAATTATACAAGCTAGAAATAAGATAACATCGGGTCATTAATAACAATTAATTAAAATGATCTGGAGGGCCGGATCCGGCCCCCGGGCCTTGACTTTGACACATGTGGACTATAAAGATGTCTTTCATTATTTTATTTTTTTTTTTTGAGGGACAAAATTATTATTGTCATTATACTAATTATTTATAATAAAATCCCTATATTATTAAAAAAAATCCTGTTCATTTTTTAAAAGCCAAAATATATATATATATTTTTTAATCAAAACCCTCTCTGTCCTGCTGATTGTGGATCCTCACATTATATTTTACA
>NC_050533.1:1500522-1522367 GCF_002922805.2 Oryzias melastigma | reverse complement strand
CTATATTATTAAAAAAATCCCTGTTCATTTTTAAAAGCCAAAAAATATATATTTTTTTAATCAAAACCCTCTCTGTCCTGCTGATTGTGGATCCTCACATTATATTTTACAAACAAAAGACCAGACCTTATTGCTTGTTTTGAGATAATTCCCCTAAAGCTGGAATATTCCTCATAATGGATTTAATGATCGCTCACAACAGACTTACTTCAGATGCTCCAGTGACAGTCGCTGCATCTTCACCACCTCATTATTGCAGCTTCGCTCGTAGAACGGGTTACTCCTCTCAGAAAAGTAGTCCAGAACATTCCCGGGGTTGAGGATCGGGACCCAGCTACTGTCGACCCAGGAGATCCCCAGAAGGTTGTCTGCAAGGATTTCAAAACACATTTCATTTTATCTTTTATGGTTCAGTGCAGCGAGAGACTCGATTTTACATTGCAAAAAGATACGTGTGTAATACAGTAAGAAGTACGAATGATTATTTTATGGAACTGAAACATCAGTGAGCCAGTCGTAGCATATCAGTTTGAAACACAAATGTCTTAAAGAATGAAAACAGAAGTGCTGGGTGTTTCATTTGCTGAAATATAGCAAAAAAATTTACAACCAAACAGGGAAAAAATGTTAAATTTTGTCTGTGGTAAACTTGTTTCTAGGTGATAGAAATGCGATTATAAAAGTTTGTTTGTGTACTTAATTTTTTAAAACGAGAACGAATGTTTATGAGGAGCATAAACAGAAACGCTTTTAATACATTTTTAGATTTTAAAGTATCACTAAATCAGTTTAAACTTCTAAGTAGAATAATATATTCACTTAACACGAGAAACTCAATTTATACTATAGCCAAAGAAATAAACATAGCAACAACTAAACGACAGGATTAAATTGGGGGAAATCGGGATGTCTACAAAATTTATATGAATAACAACAACAAAAACTGTCATTTTTGATTGTAAAATTATGGCCATTAAAGGTTAATTTAAAGATTACACGTCAAAAAAGAAAACGGTTGCTTTAACATCAGTTAGCTTGTTTGCTACCATTAGCTTCAGGCGAAAATATCACTTACAGCAACTCAAGGACAAACCCGAAACACAGAAGTGATTCAGGAATTAGAAAACATTCAAATGTTCTTATCAATTTAACAAAAAACAGCAGAAAATAATAATTAAATCCTCAAATTTAAAGAAATGAACGAACCTCTGAAATCCACCGACGCCATGATGTAAACAAATGTCTCTCCAAAATGACGCCGATGGTTCTCCTCGTCTCGTGTTGATGACGTCACGTCGACAGGAAATAAGCGAAGAAAGGAAAAAGGAAAGTTTTATGAAGCAGCCAAAAGAAGACGCATTCAAAAAATTTACTTATTAATCCTAATGGAAAATGTTACATCCACAAATGCAAATACAGTCAACAAAAACAGTTTTTATTGACTTTTATTATAATGTTATTTGTTACATGAAATGAATTAATAAACAAAAAGGCTTTGAAATTACATTATTATATATGCTCACTTTACTGTGCGTTTGAATATTTGTAACACCCCTTGGCTTTGTTTTTGTTTTTCTCTCTGAACATTGTTGCTGGATTATTTCTGTATGTAAAATTTCTAATTTAAATAGAGAAAGAAAATGTTTTTAAAAGGTTTCCACTGTATCTATTGTACAATTTTGACAAAGTTGTCGAGATTTAAAAAAAAAATCTGATTTAATATTTAAAATTTGATTCACTGGTATTCTAAGCCTTAAGAAACAATTGTGTGTAGACCTGTGATAGTTTTCATTTTATTCCTAAACAAACTAATAATAGCCGACTAGAGTGGCTATAGTAGATTTATTCATTAACAAACATAAATAAATGATGTTCTAAGAATATATATATATATATATATATATGATAGTATTTTAAACACCCAAACATATTTTCAAGATTAATTTATTTTTTCTCAAAAACTCAATTATGAAGTTTGCAAAACTTGGAATACTGTAAGTTCTGATGACAACAGAACCTTTTGACAATCATCAACTTGGAAACTTGAACTTTTTCAACACATGGAACAATAAACACAACAGAATTCATAGAGTTGTGAATAATTCTTAGACATATTTTTTTATATTTCTTTTTGTACTTAGAAACTTTCCTCATTTATATATTAAAAATGGCTTTTTAAATATTAGTTTAAAATCTAATATTATAAAGGAATCAAAGTTTGGATCTTAAATGGGTGAAGAAATTTGATCTCAGCAAAAATCAAAGAGATGAATATTTATTATGATTAAGATTATTATTATTTTTACCTTTTTTTTGTCCTTAAATCCCTTAGGGCACATGTGTCAAAGTCAAGGCCCGGGGGCCGGATCCGGCCCTCCCGGTAATTCTATCCGGACCTCCAGATCATTTTATTTTATTGTTATTAATGACCCGATGTTATCTTGAGCTCATTTCTAACTTGGATAATTTAACAAAATATATTTTTATGTAGAGTAAAATAAGGTTTAAGGTGATTTATTCTGGAATAATACTCTTGCATTTTATTATTCAGAATTATGTTTAAAAGTTACAGTTTTAAAGTTTAAAAATGGCATTCTGATAGTTTTTTGGACTATTTTAGCATTAATTAAGATTTTTCAGGCTGTTTTGGAGTTCAGCTAATATTTCAGCTACATGCTAGCTGTTTTGGCTAACCTAAGTTTTATATATTTATTGTTTTTTAGGCTAATTTAGTATTGGTTTGCTTTAAAATACAAATTACTGCACATTTATTGAGTAAAATTTTACTTAAAATGTATTGGTAATTAGTAATACTTAAACAATGTATACAGAAAAAAGTACTGTTAATTTGACATTTTTGAATTTCACTGCAGATTAAATTTGTTTCATAGTTTTATATTCACTGTCCCTTTCTAAATAAACGTAATAACTGAGGACCAAAACATCACATCAATCTCAGAAACTCTTATAAAAACCAAACTCCAACATTTTATTCCCTTTGATGAAAATGAGTTTAAATGTGTCTATTTCGTTCTCATCTGTGTAATTCCTCTCAGGTTGGAGCACATGAGTGTTTTTGGAGGCCCAGCTGTCTGAGGACAGATGACCGCATTCCTCCACGATGACGTCAGAGATGGAATGAAATATTTCAGATGTTTTCAGAGCAGATTTGATTCAGATGAAAGAGCTTGACTTTACTCATTTATTCAAAGCCATCTTGTCTTCATGCTGGAGGAGATCATCATTGATCCTCCAATGAACCAATGAGCTGCTCTGACAGGAAAACACGAGCTCCGAATAAAACGGAGGAGCGCGCGCCGCGCGCGGTTGCGCACGGAGAGGACGTAGCTGCGACACCGAGAGGAAGGCGCGACTACGAGCCGAGGATGCAGTGAGGAGATTAACACCCGCGAACCCCCAAATCATGTCGAACACGAGCGTGATCAAAGCCGGGCACGAGGGCAGGGCGGACGGAGGCGGCTCCCCGAGGCTCCCGCCGCGCGCGCAGCCCCCCAGCGGCGGCGGCCGGACCAAAGACGGCCGGTACCAGCACCAGAACCAGCAGCAGCTCCAGCTTCAGCACCAGCTCCAGCAGCAGAGGCATCATGGAGGGGCGATGCTGAAGCAGCCATCCCACAACGAGCCGGCCGACGTGGTCCGGCGCGCGCTGGACTTCAAGAGCCAGGGCACGCAGTGCTACAAGGATAAGAAGTACCGGGAGGCGATCGGGAAGTACCACCGCGCGCTGCTGGAGATCAAGGGGCTGTGCCGGGTTCTGGGGGACCCGGACGCGGGCTCCAACCCGCCGACGTCCTTCCTGCCGACCATCAGCAGGTCCAGCCCGCTGACGGACGAGCAGAAGGGGGCGATGGAGAACGCGGAGCTGGAGTGCTACAACAGCCTGGCCGGTGAGCTGATGGAGGAATCAGGAATGATTCAGGATTCAGGAATGATTCAGGATTCAGGAATGATTCAGGATCCAGGAATGATTCAGGATTCAGGAATGATTTAGGATTCAGGAATGATTTAGGATTCAGGAATGATTCAGGATCCAGGAATGATTTAGGATCCAGGAATGATTGAGGATCCAGGAATGATTCAGGATCCAGGAATGATTTAGGATCCAGGAATGATTCAGGATCCAGGAATGATTCAGGATGCAGGAATGATTTAGGATTCAGGACTGATTCAGGATTCAGGAATGATTCAGGATTCAGGAATGATTCAGGATCCAGGAATGATTCAGGATCCAGGAATGATTCAGGATTCAGGAATGATTTAGGATCCAGGAATGATTCAGGATTCAGGAATGATTCAGGATTCTGAGCCATTCCAGCTCTCTACGCTTCTCTGCGCCTTGAGCATCATAGACACGAGAAAGTAACATTCTGATGTAGAAATATTCAGGTCATTCTGTGAAATCAGAACATCTGCAAAGCTGCATGACACACTCACATGAGGCACGGCATCATAAAGGGGGCGGGTCCCTGCCTGACTCCGCCCCCAAAACCAGCAGTTATACAATGAGGACAAAAACATTTGTGGGAGAAATAAATCAGATGATTTGCAGAAGTAAATCAGATTTATGGGAGACCGTTTAGAACAATTTTAATATCAATTTTTTGGATATTTAGTAGAAAAAAAACAGGTCTCATTTTCAAAAAGTATATTTTCAACATTTAAATTAATGTATTTATATGTTACATTTACTAACTAAATATTTAGTAAATTTACTTGAAATAAATATTTAGCTTGCTTTAAAATACTTGTGTTGTTTTGTAACTAAATATTTATCTTGGATCTAAATATTTAGTTCTCTTATTAAATATTTCGTTAAAAAACATCAAGCTAAATGTTTAGTTTTTAATTAAATATTTAGCTTGGATTTAAATATAAAAAAATAAATATTCAGTTAAAAACGAAATATTTAATTAAAAAACGAAATATTTTTTTAAATTAAATATATTTAATTTAAAAAAATATTAAATATATTTAATTAGAAGATTTAGTTTTAACAAAATATTGAGCTTTTAAGTAAATATCTAACTACATTTTTTTTGTTTTTTAACAACTAGCTCCAAACTAAATAATTATTTTTTAACCTGAATATTTAGTTAGAAAACTAAAATTTAGTTATTAAAAAAACCCAAATATTTAGTTTTTAACTAATAATTAATTAGATAACTAAATATTTAGTTTAAAACTAAATATTTAGATCCAAGCTAAATATTTTTGCTCCAGTTACGAAACTGAAATATTTAGTTTGTAAAATAAATGTTTAGATCAGATCTAAACATTTAATGTACAAACTAAATGTTTAATTAAAAAAGTATTTAATTTGTAAGCTAACTATATAAATAAAAAAAATATTTAGCTTGCTAACTAAATATTTAGTAAGTAAGAGTAACACTGATAAATACATTCATTTAAAAAGTGAAAATATACATTTGAAAAATAAGACCTTTTTTTCTCTCCTAAAACAAGCTAAATATCTGAAAACGTTGATGTTAACATTTTTCTTTGCAGATTTACAAACGGCACTCCGTACTGATCTGTATTCCTGTCTTCCAGCTTGCCTTCTGCAGATGGAGCTGGTGAACTACGAGCGCGTGAAGGAGTACTGCTTGAAAGTCCTTCTCAAAGAAGGAAAGAACTTCAAGGCTCTTTACCGATCCGGAGTGGCCTACTACCACCTTGGAGACTTCCAGAAGGCCCTGCACTACCTGAAGGAGTCACACAAGCAGGAGCCGTCAGGTGAGGATGACGAAGCAGCAGCTGCTGGAAGTTTATTCAAAACCCTCAAGCATTCAGGTTATTCACTCCTTAATAAAACACAGTCAAAATGTCAGGAGGTTTATAAATATGCAAAATAAATACATTTAAACAAGTCAATTTATCTCTATAAAATACTGCCACCTAGTGTTTGAAAGTGTTACTAAAGAGCAGAAGTATAAAGTATGGAGAGAAAATAGTGTCAACCCGATAAGTGCTTTCATAATTCTTGATTTATGTGTGACTTTGGATTTGTGAGTAATTCTTGATTTTTAGCGCAGACAGTAGATTTTGTGCATAAGTACAAACATTATTAAATAAAAAAATACAAAATACAATTTACACACACACAACTTAAAATGACAAGAGCTTGAGACTAAATACACACAAATCTTTAAAACTTATGCAGAAATCTGTTGTTACTCACACACAAAACCACATTTATGAGGAATATTTCTTTCAGTTTTTGGTAAAAGATTTCCTTGCGACGAGACAAACCGCACTGGACCAATCGAGGATCTGACCTTCTTGTTGACGATTCGTAACCAGAATCATTTAAAGTCCGTTCACCAGCGCTCGCCTTGCTTTCCTTGAACTGAGAATGTGGTCAGCAAACGTTGGTGATACCTTACACCTCCCAGAAGGGTCACAGGATGACTGCTGGGGATTCAGACTGTTTTCCATTTTTGGCCAGAAATCTGAGATCATTCTGACAGTCCGGCAGGAACAGAGGGGAGTCCTGAGATACAAGCTTCTGTTACGCCATAAAATAAAATGTGCAGAATGGTCACTCCTGAAGGATCCCATCAGACAAACAGTCAAAGACATTTGAATCCACCATGAGCAGCTGGTGTTCTTACGGTTGTTTTCCACCAGCAGAGCCTCCCGGATCTGCTGGGGGAGTTCATTAGGAGATGGGAAATGGTGTCATGACTGCAGGCGTGAAACTCCGGGGACAAACGCAGCAGGAGAGGGGACTGCCGATGAGTGACAGGCTGAAAATCACTGTGTACATTTGTGAAATGACCGCGGCGGGCTTTGGTCATTTACCCCGGCCGATCTGGGGCAGAGACGATCTCCTGAGTTCTCCTTTTAAATGGAAGCCACTAAACTCTGTTGTTGTCTCCATGAAGGCTCTTCCAGGAACGTGACACCAGTTTGATGAACTCTGTGGAATCACAATAACAAGGAAACGACTCCCCGTGGACGTGTGTGGAGGCGGGAGACTCATGATTTATTGATGGCCTACTTCCTGCCTGGACAGGAAATAAATGAGGCATTCCTGCTTTTGTTTTCCAGACACCAACGTCATCCGCTACATCCAGCTGACAGAGATGAAGATTCGCCGAAACGCCCAGCGGGAAAAGAAGGAGGCGGCATAAACGGCGCCGCCCACCATCAGCCCTACTGTGTGTCACCCAGACCTTAAACACCACGAGCCGCAGGTCTCGGCGTGAAATGATGTTCGTTTGCTATGGGGCCAGATGACTTTAAAAAAAAATATTCATTAAGAATATGTTGTATTCATAAATACAAAGTTGTGCATGTATTTATATTTTGTGCACGACGTTGCAGAAAAAATACAAATAGAACATTTAGTTTTAACATGTCTCTTATATGACTTATATGAATATGAATTTCCTTGTTTTGAATACGAATTTCTCCTGTTCACAAACTGTCAAAAATACATCACAGCTGATACATGGAGCACAGGAACATCGATTGATCAGGCTGCTCAAATAAAATAGAAATTTTAAGAATGTTATTGATGCAATAATGGGAAAATGATCTTGATAGCCATTAAAATTTAATAAAACAGATCACCGACCACATTTTGTGGTCGTCATGCTAAAGCTGCTGATGTAAACAATGCAGCAGTAGATCATTTTAGAGGACGGTGTCGAACTCACACAGGAGGCCAAAATCCAAAACACACTTTAGATCACGGGTCGAACAGGATAAACATTCACTGAACACTCTAAAACGACATTTTTAGAACTTTAAAACTGTAACTTTTGAACATAATTATGAACTAGATATAAAGCATCACCTGTGATAATGCTAGTGTGAATGCTGGAAGCTGAATTTGGCCGCTAAAGATGCTAATGCTAATAGTTGAAGATGCTGAAATTGATAGCTAAAAAAGCTGAAGCTGATAGCTGAAACACTCAAGCTAATAGCCATCTAAAAAATTAGCTAAATGCCAAATTTGCCTAAAAAAAACAAACAAAAAAACTTAGGTTAGCCAAAACAGCTAATGTGTATTAGCCAAACTCTAAAACAGCCTAAATTAGCTAAAACAGCTAGCATGTAGCGGAAATATTAGCAATACTGCAAACAGCCACAAACATTGAAAAGAAGTGTAAATTAGCCAAAACAGTTAGCATGTAGGTCAGATGATTTTCCTGCCATCGTAGTTGAATAAATGCTCACTCAGTTGGAGCAACGTTTCGGGACTCCATGTTTAAGCTTGTGATCCTGCGACGTATTTTTTGACAGTTTGTGAACAGGAAAAATTCATTTTCAAAACAAAGAAAAATCGGACTCAAAAGAGACATGTTAAGCAGAAAACGTTGTATTCATATTTTTCCTGCAAAGTTGTGCCCAAAACATGAATGTATGCTCAACTTTGTATCTATGAATCCGAATGTGTCTTTCTGAATACGTTTCTTTTTGAAAGCTATCTTAGCCACAGTTTGCTTTCGCCTCGCACGGTTGCCCGTCACTGAACTTCTTTGTCGTGTGCTTGGAGTTTTTTGCATCCCGTTTTTCTCTTGGGATCTCGTCCCGACCCGTCCGGTCCAAACGCCGCACATACAGGCCGTCGGTTTGGACTCTCGCCGCTCAAACCGCCGCCTGCCCTCGCACAAGACGTGTTGGAGACGGCTGGAGTCACGGCCGCCCACGCCTCTGTCAACACACTTTTATACTTTGATTACACCGAAACAAAACGTGTTTTCACCGAGTCCACTTTGAGGAGAAGAGCTCAATAGACATATCACTAACTGTAAATAGTCTAATTTATAAAGAAACTATGAATTAAAGGGAAGATTTTTGTGCTTATTAACGCCAAAACGGAGCACTTCATTCACAGCATTTACTGTCTTTTGAAATACTTTTGGTGTTGTGAAGCGTGTAATAAAGGTTTGTCAGGACTGAATTCCTGCTTGGTTCTTTTTTTTGTTTCAATCCATACGATGGTTGAAGAGAAAGAACGAATCGGCCACGTTTGTTTCCATGGTTTTACTCAAAGTGTGTTCCAGTGCAAATACATGAAAGTCCATAACAGTTTTCCTCCCAAGTTCAGCTTATTGACTGGCTGCATTCCACTCAGACGAGGAGTCCTCTGCGTCTGCAGGGAGACGGCATTCGCACGTGCATCAGGTCACGCTCGACAGAGGTCAGAGGTCACCGACGGTCAGGCATTACGACTCCGTTTGGGCGTGACATTAAACAAACAGGAAGTTGTTTGACAGGTTTGTTCTGCGATGTGTTTAACCATCTTTCTGTCCAAAAGTTACAGAAAATAAAAACATTTCAATTAAAAAAACTTAAGGCAACACAAAAGATAAAAAACACATAAAAAAATAAATTAGTGCATATAAATAAATAAGTTCAGTCATGCAGTTTGGTGCGACATGAACCCCACAAACAGCCTCTGGACCCCTCAGCCGATCTGGGCCCGTCCAAACTTTAGTCTCCCACCTGCCGGCTCAGACGGAGCCGTCTCCGGTCTCGGGAATGTTTGAACCCAAAGAAACGCTCTGAGACAACCACAGCGTGGCGTCTGTGAGCAAACGGCGCCTGGAGGTGATCCGTGAGAGCGGGTGGACAAGCAGGAACCGGTTCAAGTCACAAGTGAGAAACGTACGGAAGCAAACAGATGCCAAAACATTCGACAAATAAAAACTTTACATTCAAAACGCTTTCCAAAAGTGCACTTGAGTCAATTCAGGTTTGAGAACTGAACAGCTACAGTTCAGTGCAAAACTGTAAATCCGGCCCGAATCAAACTTGTAGTGTTTTAAAGGATTTGGCTGCTTTTTCAGTTTTATTCTTTAAGGACTAAATGTGTTTGAATTAATCTACCGTTTAAATACACATTTTTTTCTCTTTTCCACTGGAGTTTTAAACAGTTTTGTGTGATTTACAACTGACCATGTTAAAAAGGAGTTTTCAGCTGAAAGCTCTTTTGTGTTTTAAATGCTTACATTTGTATTAAGAAATAGTTTTTCTTTTGGACTTTAAGATCTAAAACTTTTTCTTTGGACTTTGGCTGCATTTTCACTCAATTTCATCACAGATCCTGAATTATGTGGTTACCACCTTCTGGTTGTTTTTATTTTTCAGCAAATTGGACAGCTGAGGGGGGTGGAGGGATGGAACAGCTGAGAGGGAAAATGCCCGGGGGTGGGACGACTGAGATGGAACAGTTACAGTGGATCTTCTAAGGGGTGGAACAGCTGAGGGGGGAGCTAATGTAAGGAACAGCGGAGGTAAGAAGCAGTTGAGGGGAAACAGCTGAAGGGGAACACCTGAGGTAAGGAACAGCTACGGCAAGGAACAACTGAGGTATGGAACAGCAAAGATAAAGAACAGCTGATGTAGGGAACAGCAAAGATAAAGAACAGCTGATGTAGGGAACACCTGAAGAGGAACAGCTATGGTAGGGAAAAGCTAATGTAAGGAACAGTTGAGGTAAAGAACAGCTGAGGTATGGAACAGCGAATATAAAGAACAGGTGAGGGGGGAGAGCTGATGTAAGGAACACCTGAGGTGAGGAACAGCTGAGGGGGACCAGGTGAGGTGAGGAACAGCTGAGGAGGGACAGCTAAGATAGGAACTGTTAAGGTGAGGAACACGTATGAAGCACCACCAGCGGTTCAGGATCTGAAACATTGATCTTTTCTGATTTGAAATGTTCACAGGTTAGTGTCACCACACTTTAGAAAACACCTGAAAGTGCAGCCAAAGTTCAGAGAAAACATTCCGAAAGGATCTTTTTAAAAAGTCTTCAGCCAACTTTAAAAGACGCAGCAGGAAGTGGATCAGGGACCGGTGTAGAGTTCTGCACAGTTGTGAGTGAAGCTTTGTGAGGTGACGTCAGTCGGATCATGAAGTTCATGAGCTTAAAACAGAAGAAAAACACGGACAGTAAAAATATCAAACGCAGTCATGAAGCCACAGAAGGACCAACAGGAACCCCTTCAGAACCCAACTAGAACCCGGGCTTAAAGCGGAACGGAGAGTCTTTGGGAGGGCCGATCTCGGGTCTGCAGAGCGGAAGCGTTTCGTCACGACTTTGCGCCTCGTCCTGCTGATCCAGCAGGTTTCCATTCTTTCGGGGGGAGTAGGGTGTCGGGGCTTCCATGGGGGTGGGCAGAACAGCAGGATCTCCTCCAAACTCAGCAGTGGGCGGAGTCTCTGTGCTGGAGGTGTAGGCAGGAGACTCGCCGTGACTCAGAGTCTGTCTGTTCATCCGGCTCCGCCCCTCTGTCCGGACAACGTCGCAGCGTGCTCGCGGCGACGGCCGTGGTCGCACCACAAAGTCCAAGGTTTTGGGGCGTTCGGGGGCGCAGCGGCGCCGGGGCGTTGGCGGGAACACCAGGTTGGGGTCGGGGAGCCGCAGGACGTCTGAACAGTCGTCTTTCAGACCGCTGAAGCCGCCTCCCACTGCGGATCCAGAACAAGGAAAAACTTCAGACCGGATTCGTGTTTTTATCAGAGAGGAACGACATCTAGTCAACCTTACCCGTGTTTTCCAGCGCAGACTTCTCTGGGAGGGGCTCCAGGCCGTTTGACGGGGCGCTTTTCTTGATGGCGCCATCTGATGGCGTCCGGCGGAGGACGCGTGAGGAGCTTGGAGCGTAGGGGACATGTGTGGGGGTGAGGGACTGGCGGGGGTTCCTCTTGAAGCTCTCGACGTGAGTGTTAACCAGCGGGTTGACCGCCGGGGCCGCCTTCAGGTGGGACGGCGGGGAGGCGGGGCGGCACACCAGCAGCTCCTCGCTGTCGGCCCGCAGCAGCGAGCGCGTGGAGTTGCAGTCCGACAGCGAGGACACGGACAGCAGCGTGTTGGTGGGGGGCAGGGAGGGCACTGAGGGCTTCAGAGGGCTCTCCCTCCGGAACAGTCTGCGAGTTGGGGAGCCGCCGGTTCGTTTCTGGCCCCCGCCTCTGTGGAAGAAGCCCTCCCATCGAGGTTTCACGCTCTCCTCGGGCGGGGCGACAGTCAACAGGTTGCAGCCCAGTCCCACGGCTGCCAGCAGGGCGCCACAGCCCAGCAGGACCAGCTCGGAGCGCCGGCCCCCGCCTGGCGTCTTCTTGCAGGGAGGGGTTGGAGGTAGCTGGCTGCTGAGGCAGTACTCGTCTCCGTTACTATCGGACGACCCGTGGGACTCTTTCTGGAAGGGGAGGCAGAGGTAGGTCTGAGCGGGACCGGCCTCCGGATCGGTGCTGAAGCAGCAGTCTTCGTTTTCTGAAAGCAGCAAACACGTCAAACCGGGGCAAGAGACTGAGGATACGACACGTATCACGACACGATATTTGTTCTGCTATATCCCAAGACTGTAATAGAGACAAAATATCACTATTATGAAAATACCTCATCTTTATAACACTAAAACAGGGGGGTCAAAGTCAGTCGCACAAGAGGCCAAAATCCAAAACTCAACCGGAGGTCAAACAGGATAAACATTTAATGAACACTCTAAAACTACATTTTTAAAACTTTAAAACTGTAACTTTTTAACATAATTATGAACTAGATATATAGCATTACCTGTGATATTGATAGTGTGAATGCTGGAAGCTGAATTTGGCTACTGAAGATCCTGAAATTGAGCTAAAAACCCTAAAGCTGATAGCAGCTGAAATATTAGTTAAACGCAAAATTAGCATAAAAAACAAACAAACCAAAAAAAACCCCTAAAAACTGAAAAAAAGCCAAAAGTGTCCCGGAGCAGCTAGCGTGTTGCTGAAATATTAGCTAAACTCCAAAATAGCCTAAAAAAACACAAAAAGGCAAAGTTAGCCAAAAAAAGCCAGCATGTAAATATTAACCTAACACTAAAACGGCCTAAAAAACTTAAAAAAAAAATCTAAATTAGCATGTTTCTGAAATTTTTGTTTGACTCCAAAATAGCCTAAAAAATCTTAGTAAATGCCAAAATAGTCCACAAAGCTAACAGAATGCTAATTTTAAAACTTTAAACCATGATTGTTTAACAAAATTATACATAATAAAAAGGCAGGAATATTATTCCAGAATAAATCAATTTAAACCTTAAATAATATTTTACATTATCGATACTGCTGGACCTTTTTATGAAGCAGCGGTGAAGATTTAGAATCATGGGGTGAAGGACCAAAAGCCACGCCCCCTCAGAGGAGATTTTGGTAACAGAGGCTTTAGATTAACATGAAAAATGGCTCATTTTGATATTTAGGTTGTGGGACTATGGTTAAAAACGTCATAATTATAAATAAAACTCTACTAGGAACAGTTTTATTAAATAAAAACATTGAGTTTATTGAAAGAATTAAAAAAAGTGGATCCAGGATCTGGTGAATTGGATCGAATCGATTCTGGTTCTACAAACAGAGTTCACTGCCTTCCTTCAATCGCTCCACTCACCCATCTCCACGAGGCTGGGCACTCCGGGCACCGCCGGGCTGTGTCTGGGCGATCTGCGGAGGTTTGGGGCGCTGCAGGACCTCTGCCTGCTGCCTTCGTGGGGGGGCTTCACACTGTGACAGAAGGGGGCTGTAACTCCACGTCCCACAGCTCCACCCAAACCCTTTCATGCTCCGTCTGGTACCTGGCGTCCGCGCTGTGTTCCCGGTAGATCCCGGTTCCTCGCGACCGGCCCTTCTTCCTCGACCCCTTCCTCTCCATCTCCTCTTCGTCCTGCTGAAAGACAGCGTTGTGGCCCCAGGCCGCGGCCCCCTCCCCTGGAGTAACTGTAGAAGCAGGTGTCATAAACGTCAAATGAAAAGGACAGTCTGGCGAGTTGGGTTCGTTGGGTGCTTACGCTGGATGGCTCTGAGGCGAGGCAGCATCGGTGGGCTGGTTGGAGGACTAGAACTGCTGCTGAGCAAACTCCTCCGGTGATCGTGGGACGGAGACGCCTGGACGGTGATTTTGTGCTGAAAATCTGGAACATAAACGGTTGTAAAAATGCATCTCAGACCCCACAAGCCTCAGAAGACCAGAGGGTCAAACAGTGGTCAGACTCCGCCTAACTTCTACTGCCGGTTCCGTGGTACCTGACGGCAGGCTGATCCGGTTCCCGTCCTTGAGTTTGAGGCGGTTGCGACGGAACTTGCCCTGCCGGCTCTCCACGCGAGGCTTCTCCTGGTAGAGCTGATGAATGATGATGTTCAGCTCCCGCTCCAGGATGTGGATCTCCCGTTCGGCCAGTTCCTGCTCGCGCCTCCTCAGCGCCTCCTCCTGACACTTCTGCTGCATGGCCGCCCGGGTCAGCTCTTCCTCCCACGATCGGAGCTCCTGAGCAAAAGCAATGATGTCATCAAACCTTCCAGAGGAAGCAAAGTGGTTTCGGTTTACCACCACAGTCTTCCAGCCAACCGGCATCACCTTTTCTTTAGCCCTCAGCTGGTCAAACATCTCCTGGATCTCCAGTTTCCAGTCGTCCTGCAGAGAGTGGAAGGACTCGGCCGGCATCTCGAAGAAGCCCGACTCCTCGATGGCCGTGAGATGGTCCAGAATGGTGCTGAAGCTGGGCCGGCAGTGAGGGTCTGAGCTCCAGCAGTCTGCGGCGACACAAACATCACCAGATCACAGGTCGACACTAGAGGTTGTTTAGAGGTCAGAAGATTCAGAGTTTGAGCAGTTTCTCACTTTCCATGAGGCGAGCGAAAGGTTCAGGACAAGTGGAGGGAATGGGCAAAGACAGTTTGTTCATTGCGACTCCGTAGGCAACGGCGAGCCCATCAATGCCTCGGAACGGAACTTCACCCGTCAGCAGCTCCCACAGCAAAACGCCGTAACTTCAAGGTTGGAAAACGGAAAAGAAGCAAAACAACAACAAATGAAAACTGATGTCTAAACTTATGAAAGATTTAAGTCAAAAGGATCCTGAACATTTGCAAACGTAAGGGACGTAGTTTAAATAATTTAATGACTAAAATCTGGCACTTTTTCACACTTTGACTTTCTCTATCTTGTTTTTCCAAAGTCAGAAAGTGTGATTGAATCTCTTGAAAACAGGACAAAACCATCGGTTGCACTCTAGCCCACTTTTGTTCCACACGAGATCAAGACTGAAATGAAGGATTTTTTGGACATTTTTCCTCTTTTTAGTAACAAGACAACCAAACAAGGACACCCTACGCATTTGTAAAAACTGTAGAACAGCCCTAAAGCCACATCAGAGACTCTACAGAATCTAGTTAGTAGGTCAAATACCTGAGTTTTTCACAGCAACAGTGGAGACGCAAAAAGAGGTCAGATTACCAGGAATCACTGAATGATACTTGGTAGCACAGTTTGTGTTGAAAAAGTCGTCTTGGAAAACCAAAAGACCGATTGGTCAAACAATTACTATTGGATAAACCCAAATATATTTGTTTTCTAGACATTGCTTTTTAATACTATGCTGTGTTATGTTGTGTTTTGTAACATTATGTTGTGTTGTTCTACATATTGCAATGTGGTGTGCTGTGTTGCATTCTGCAGCATGTTAGGTTTTGTTGCATCAGCCCACTTTGGGCTGGGTTGCATTATGTTATAGAATGTTGTGTTGTTTTGTTAGCTTACTTTATGCTGTGTTAGCTTACGTAGCGTTAGCTTGCGTAGCACTTCCTTAGATAACACTAACTTACAAATCATTAGCTTACAAAGCACTAGCTAAAGCGTTAGCTTACATAGCATTAGCATACATAGCGTTAGCTCAAGTAGCATTAGCTCACATTAGCTTACGTAGCGTTTGCTTACATAGTGTTATCTTACATTGCATTAGCTTACCTATTGTTAGCTTAAGTGCCTTAGTTTACATAGCACTAGCTTACAAAGCGTTAGCTCACGTAGCATTAGCTCACATAGCTTTAGCCTTCCATAGTACTAGCTTACATAGCGTTGGCTTATGTAGCGTTACCTCATGTAGCATTAGCTTACATAGAACCAGCTTATACAGCGTTAGCTTAAGTAGCACTACCTTATGATTGGTTTAGGGCAGCTGTAATTGCAGTTTTTGATTTCACAGATAAAAATGTGGCTGCGATTATTTTATCCTGTTTGTGAAATTCAAAAAAGTCATTATTTAATTAAAGGTCATTTTTTGTCCAGCCAGGAGTCTGCTGAAAAAACTGAGTCTGGGAGTGTCACGTTTGCGTAGCAGAGTAGAATCGATCTGTGATGAAGGTGAAGCTTTCATTAGAACTCTTGAACAAATACTTGAAAACATCCTAAAATGGACGTGAAAAGTAGCCGTATTTTATTGTGAAAAGCTTCAGAAACAGCCTCACAGACATCAGACGTTTTCCCGCTTCGTCTGTTCAAATAAACTGTCAGTTTGAAGATTTTTTTCTGCTTTTACGGAAGCGGATAACTGATGAATGGGACTTAAAGACCCCAGTGGTCCTCTGCCCACCTCCAAACGTCGCTACCCTTAGAGAAGGTCGACGCCCGGATGACTTCGGGCGCCATCCAGGCGTAGGTGCCGGCGGCGCTCATCTTGGTGGTGCGGTGCCACTCTCGCGCGAGGCCAAAGTCTGTGATCTTCAGAGTCTTGTTGCTGAGGTCTTCCATCTCGACCCTCTCCAGGATCAGGACTGCGGTGATGGACGGGAGCGGGGATGGCGGGTTTGGATGGGAAACGGGTGCATGCAAAATGGCGTTTGGGTTGATGGATGAAGTCAGAGGTTTCATCGGGGATTCAAGCAAAAATGTAACCAATACCGAAAAAGACAGGACGGGTAAACAGAACGGGTGGGAGGCCACGATGGAAGGATTGAAGCAGAGAAGAAAGAGGAGAGAAACGTCAGAGAGCCACAACAACACGGCAGAGCGCAGATCAGAGAAGGGCTGCCACAATGAGTCGACCAATCAATGACGATTAAAATAGTCGATTAGTCAATACTTTATATTATATGGAGTCAGAGTGTAGGGAAGTTGAAAGTTATAATGGCATTTTGCTAGTTTTATCGGCTATTTTGGCATTTATTTAGATTTTTTTAGGCTATTTAGCAGTTTAGTTATTATTTCAGCTACATGCTAGCTGTTTAGGCTATTTCTTTCACTTGTTTAGGCTATTTTGGAGTTTAGCTGTTTTTTTCAGCAACATGCTAGCAGTTTTTGCAAATCCAAGCTTTCTTGGGTTTTAGGCTAATTTGGAGTTTAACTAATATTTCAGCTACATACTAGCTGTTTTGGGAACCTTAGGATTTTTCATTTTTAGGCTAATCTGGAGTTTAGCTGATATATCAGCTACATGTTATCTGTTTTGGCTAACTGAGGGTTTTTTAGGCTAATTTGAAATCAACTGATATTTTTAGCTGGCTATCAGCTTCAGTAGTTTCAGCTATTAGCTTCAACATTTTCAGCTATTAACTTCAGCGGTTTCAGCTATTAGCTTCAACATTTTCAGCGATCAATTTCAGCATTTTTAGCTATCAATTTCAACATCTTCAGCGGCCAAATTCATCTTACGGCATTCACACTAGCATTATTGCAGCTAATGCTATATATTAAGTTTAAAGCTAATGATGGTTAAGCTGCATTCTTCACATCACTTTCAGCATGACCCGATTAGTCGACGAATAGGAAAAGTAATTGGCAATTAGTCAACTATTAAAATAATTGGTTGTGGCAGCTCTACATCAGAGCATCACTTCTGTGTGTTTCACAGCAGGAGACGCTCATTTCTCCGACAGCCTTTGAAAGCATCTGAAAGCTGTTCAGGCAGAGCCGGCCTCCAACTAACCACACGCACTCTCCACAAGAAGCAATATGCTGAAGCCGATGCTGAGGGAGTGTCGGCCGAGCACGTCAACTGACTCCTCAGCAGCACTTTAAAAATCCCCAGAATTCCTTGCTGCTGTAGCTGCTCACAGAAACACTCATGTTGTTTTATCTGCTGCATGACTCCACCTTTCCTTCAGGAATCCCCGTTTCTGTTTAGATCTGTACCCTGCAGCGATGTAAATGTATCTGCACTGTGATGTGTTGGGGGGGGGGGTCATTTTGGGCCTTTCGGGTGTCCTTTAATGATGAGGTCATCAGATTGCTTCTCTGGACTGAAGCGTGCCAACTAGTTTGTTGTATTTTCCTTATTTTTCTAGTTTTGACACTCGGATTGTGCAGCTTCTGTTGTATTTCTGTATTATGAAGACAGTAGTGATCTAACCGAGCTTTGTAAGGTTAATGAAGTTCATTAATAAAGCAGCGAACACTGATTGAAGCTCTAGATGTATTCTTAAGGTTTTGTTTTGCTACTATCTGAACTTTTCTCTCTGCTGAGCTCCTATAGTGTGGAGGGAAAATAGACTCACTGGATTTGTGTGCACGTAATACTCATACAATACATTCTGTGTGTATGCGTTTTCACATTCACAACTTTAAAATTACAACAGCTTAAAACTAACACAAATCTTTTAAAGTACACACAAATTGCTTGACAAACACACTAAACCGCATCAGATGTGAGACTCTTTTCACATCTCAAAGATTCGTCCATAAATGATGCGTTTAAATGCTCCTAGAATGCTGGGTCATCAGAGTTTTCTTATCAGCCACTTTGAATATTATCTGGTGAAACTTGACATTTTCACACTTGTTTAAAAGGTCCAATAATTAATATAAACAATCTAAATACAGTATTTTCTGGAGTTTAAGTTGCCGGGTTTTTTTCATAGTTTAGCCCAGGATGCGACTTATACTCAGGAGCGACTTATTTGTGTTTTTTTTTTGTTTAAACATCAATAGGTTCGTACATATATTTGCTATTTTCCCAGTAAACACTCGTTGTCCTTCAGCAGCTGCTGCCGCTAGAGGGCGCTACATCTGAGGATAACTATTTACAGAGGAAGAAGAAGTGTCATCAAAACAAACATGGAAGAGATCATTTTCCTCTTAAACTTTTATAGTTTTCTTATACAGATCAAAAGATTAGTATTCTTGTATTTCTTTCCTATATTATTTATATTTTAGCTACGCCTGCTGAAGCAGATTTGTTCTGAAACGTCAGAATTTTCTCCCAAAAGTGTGACTGATACTCCACTTCTCTTTTTGTAAGTTTTAAACACATGAATACCCAATTGTCAATACACACATTTATGCACAAATTGTACTGAATGAGTTAAAAATCAAGAATTAAGTATGCAAACACAAAGATCCATTGAGTCTATTTTCTCTCCATACTTTAACCTCATTAAACTCTGTGAAGACTACAAACTCCAGCTGCTGTTCTGCAGCAGAGAGACTTCACTGAGTGTTCATTAGTGTCCAGTCGGAGCTAAAAATGTGCTAAAGGAAAAGTAAAGGTCAGTGGTGTGTTGAAGACCCCAATAAATAAAAAAATAAAATAAACACAGGAAAAAAATGGTAAAAGGTTTATAAAAATAAGACACATCAGGAAAGGGAGAAAATAGAAAAATGAAACATATACGATAGAAATGCTGAATCATTCAATAAAAATGGAAGAAGAACTTTTCCAAAAAGATGTGAGAAATGGATTATATGAACGACAAGAACATAAGGACGTTTACGGAACAATAAACACACATGTTTGTTTGTCCTAAATGTGTTAAAAAGGAATGATAAAAAGGGAGTAAACAGTTGATAAAATAAGAAAAATGTGATTGATTTCAAAAACTAAAAACCAGTTAAAATTCCAGATTTTCAGATTTTTTTAAAATGAAATACAGGTGAGTAGGAACACCTCAGCGTGCCTTAAAGTGCATTGTTAAAACAAAATAAGAAATTATTTATCATTTTATAAAATCTAATTAAAAAGTACATTCATAGTTATCCTAAGTTTGATCTTTTTACTTTTTTATGGTTTGTCTCCTTTAATTTTTTTGTTGTAATTACCTGAAATAAATCAAGTCCAAAAATGTCTTTTGATCATATTTTTATGTTAAAATAAAGAAGCAGGAAAATATTTGTTCGATTGTTACACAACTGTTAGTGAAAACTGTAAAACTATAAAGAAGTCATCACAAAATGTTTACTGTAAACAAGTTTAAGATTAAACTGGTTTTTGATTTTATTTTATATTTAGCTTTTACATTTTAACATTTAGCTGTTTTTTGTTGTTTTGTTTAGCTTGTATTGTAAGATGTAGAAAGCCTCATAAGGGATTTTAAAAACCCACTTATTGTCTTTGTTCTCTATTTTTTATTTTGTTTTAATTTGTGTTCCATTAATTCAGGAAATGTTTTAAAACTTTTGGATTTCAAAATTGGTGCCATGAAAGGTGAAAGCTTTTCTGAGATAAACTTGAGATCCTAAACACTTGAATTTAGTTCCTTCCACTAGTTTCCCTTCAGGATAAACTCTTCCGGGACCTGAAGGGATTTCTGGTCTCCTGCGGGGTCAGAGGTCGTGGGTTTTCCCCACAGATCCCAGGATCACTCCTGATTTGAACACTTTAAGGTAAGTGATCCACGCAGACTAAACCAATGACTGAAAGACGCTTCCTCCAGAGCCTCCGATCAGACGCTGGAGGCGGAGCTATGGCCAAATCCTCAGTAATAGGCTTGTGTCTGAGGGGAAATGCAGACTCCGCCCCCTTCTGGCCTTCTTGTCTCACAACCTGAAGGAGCACTCTTACTGTTGCTGGACTTGAGGTCTCGATGGATGATGGGGACGATGGCCTGGTCGTGAAGGTAGTTCATGCCTCGCGCCGTCTGCACGGCCCAGTCCACCAGCGTGCACGGCGGGATGCGTTTTCCTGCCAGGGCTCGGTTCAGAGGGCCCCCCCGCGCGAACTCCATGACCAGGCACAGGTTGGGCTCCTGCAGGCACAGCCCCAGGAGAGCCATGATGTTGGGATGGCTGAGCATGGCGAAGAGCTTGGCCTCCTGCCGGACGCTCTCCACGGTCTGCTCCAGGTCCTCGTCCGGGTCACGGCGGGCTGCCTTGACCGCCACCTCCATGCCCTGCCACACGGCGCGGTAGACCTTCCCGAAACCGCCGACCCCGATGATCTCCTCCAGGACGAGCTCGGAGAAATCGATCTCCAGGACTGAGGAGAGAAGAGAAAAGATGAGAGTTTCTGTGCAAAAACGTCAGAGCTCAAGTCGCCCCCCCCACAGAAACTGGTCCATCCATGTGTGCCCAAAGGGGTCGACGCCCACCATCCCTGTAGAGCAGGGGTGTCAAACTCAACCACACAAGGGGCCAAAATCCAAAACACACCTGAGGTCACAGCCGAACAGGATAAACATTTACACTCTAAAACTATATTTTTAAAACTTTAAAACCATAATTTTTTAGCATAATTATGAACTAGATATATAACATTACCTGTGATAATCCTAGTGGGAATGTTGGAAGCTGAATTTGGAAGCTGAAGATGCTGAAATTGATAGTTAAAAACGCTCAAGCTAATAGCTGAAAATGCTGAAGCTTCTGACCAGCAAAAATATGAGCTAAACGCCAATTAGCCTGAAAAAAAAACAAAAAAAAAACAAAAACGTAGGTTAGCCAAAAAAGCTAGCATGTAGTTGAAATGTTAGGTAAACTCCAAAATATCCTAAAAAGATCTTAGTAAAAGTCAAAATAGTTCAAAAAGTTAGAATAATGTCAATTTAAAAAACTTTAAATCCATAACGTTTAAACATCATTTTGAACTAGATATATAGCATTACCTGGCCGGACAGAATTACCCGGAGGGCCGGATCCGGCCCCCGGGCCGTGACTTTAACACATGTGCTATAGACAGTCTGATTATTGGTCTCTAAAAAATGGTTCGGCCTGAAAGAAAAGAGGAGGGGGCGGGGCTTCAGTTTACTGAGCAGACTGACCTTGATGAATATTTCAGGTGAGTGAAAGTAGGCCAGCTGTCTCAACATGAAGGAAGAACCAGAGTGGACCGAACCAAACAGAAAGA
>NC_050533.1:1497499-1500514 GCF_002922805.2 Oryzias melastigma | reverse complement strand
GGTACTCTGGATTTAGTGCATCCATCAGCTTTATTGTGGGTGCAGATGGAAGCAGTTTGCACCAAATGTGTGGAGAAGTTGGAGGAAAGAGAAAATGATGGATGAGATCAAAGAGACCGCGGGACACAAACTTCTGCAGAAACATGAGCTTCAGGAAGCAGAAGATTCAAACCCACATGAAATCTGAGGAGAATGTTCCTGTTTTCAAACAGTCCTGAACACAAACTGGTCCTGATGCTGCGAGGATGCTCGTTTCTAGGCCAACCGGGGAGCACGGCGCGCGCGCAATGACACAGCACTCTCATCCTGCAGCCAAAGCTGCCCACAGAAAACGCACTTCACGCACTGGGGCGCGCTGCGTGGTACTCACGGTGCAGCGGGGGGACCGGGTACCGCTGCTCCGGGGAGTCCCGGACCTCCTCCTGGATGCTGCTTTCCTTGCTGACATAATTGGAGGGGAAGATGCCGACGCGGTCCGCGATCATGCCGGTCCACCAGCCCTCGTCCCCCGACACCAGCGAGTCCTTGGACAGCACCTCCACCAGGTCCCCCCTCCGGAGGCTGAGCTCGTCGTCCGCCGTCGCCTCGTAGTCGAACACGGCCGTCCACAAGCCCCGCGCGGCGGGCTCCGCGTCGCGCGCGCCGACGCCGCGGGGGCCATGCTCCGGCGTGGGCCAGCGGAACGCATCTGCCTCCCCGGATGACGGCGCCTTGGGACTCGAACTATTGTCCAGGGCGGGTTTGAAGACATCCATGAAGGCGATCCATAGGGGCGGAGTGGATCAGAGCGGCGCATCCACCTGACGCGGCCGGGCCGGCCGGCGCGCACACGGCTAAGTCCCGGCTAATCTGGCACATAAACGCTCCGGGAGGTGTCCGCGTGCCGCAGCCGCATCGCCCGCCTGTCAGCCCCTCGCGTGAAGCCGTCAGCCAGCCCCGCAGCCGCTGCGTTCCTGCGCTCAGACCCCCCGGATCCTGAGGGGCGCAGAGGTCTCTGAGCCAATTGTGGCGTCACGCAGGCGCACGCGCGGCACTATTGGCGCACAGACGCCTCAAGTCCCGCCCACCAACGCACGTCAGTCGCTGCACCTCCAGATGGGGGGTGGGGGGTGTTTCTGGAATTTTACACCAAAAACAAACATTTGGATCAGAAACTGAAAATGAAGGCAAAACCGAATCATGATGAGATTCAGAAAATCAACTAGAAAAACTGCAGCTCCTGCAATGATGCAGGTGAATGCTTTTGGCTGAAAGTGGTCACTGAGATGCTGCAGTTTTCCCCTAAAAATGTTGACACAATGTACTTCAATTCCTTAAAAGGATTTGCTGAAAATCCAAAAGCTTTTTACAAAATGTTAAATTTTCTAAAGGACTGGACATTTCGTTAAAGAACTACAAAAGAGCGCTGTAGTTGACCTAAATTTCTAAAAACTTTTTACTAAAATTGCTTAGAAAAAAAAAATACATGGTAATTTTTCAAAAATATTTAGTGTGTTCCTTAAACATTAGAAAACTCCAAAATAGCCTTAAATTCCTCAGTAAACGAAATTAGTCAGAAACATTAGCCTGCTGCTAAAATAGGAAATACACTCTAAATTAGTCTAAAAAATCTCAGTAGATGTTAAATTGGCCAACAAGTTAGCAAATTACTTAAATACTAGCTAAACTCCCAAACTGCCTAAAAAAACCCCAGGAAGCTAAATTAGTCAAAAACGTTAGCCTGTTGCTAAAATAGAAACTAAACTCCAAATGAGCCTATAAAAACCTCAGTATTAGCCAAAAGCGTTAGTATGTTGCTATTATATTAGCTAAACTCCAAATTAGCATAAAAAAACTTCTATGCTAAATTAGCCAAAAAAGCTAACACATTGCTTCAGTACTAAGCTAAGCTAAACTCCAAAATAGCCTAAAATCCCTCAGTAAACTAAACTAGATAATTGCATTTCCTGCGGAAATATGTTTGATTGCAGATTTGCGAACGGTCGTTTGTTTAATTGATTAATTGCATTACTTTTAGCAGAACAAGCTGAAATTTATTAAAAGGAAAGAAGTTTATTAATTTTGCTTATGCTTATTTGCAAAAGTTTATAAGTTTATAAGTATAAGGCTGGAAAAGCTGAAAAAGACCTAAGTAAATGCCAAAGTGAAAAAAACATCTAGCATATTGCTAAAATATTAGCAAAACTCCAAATTACCTTAAAAAAAAGTAAATGCAAAATTAGCCAAAACAGCTAGCATATTGCTAATATTTTAGCTAAAGCCAAATTAGCTTAAAAAACCTCGGTAGAAGACAGAAGAGCTAAAAACGCTAGCATGATGCTTAATTGTTAGCTTAGCCCCAAAGTAGCTAAAAAAACCCAGTAGATGCCGAATTAGCCAAAAAGCTAGCATGTTGCTAAAACCTTAGCTTAACTCCAAATTATTACAAAAAAAACGAATTACATGCCAAAATTAGCCAAAACAGCTAACATATTGCTGAAATATTAGCTAAAAGCCAAATTAGCTTGAAAAACCTATAGGTAAATGCTAATGTATTTAAAGCAGCTATATTCCTAAAACATTAGCGAAAAAAACAGTTATCTTAAAAAACCCAGAAGGTGTCAAATTAGTCTAACAAGCAGCATAATATGAAGATATTAGGTTCAATAAAAAATTAGCAGTAAACTAATTGAATATTAGCTAAATCAGCTAAAACAGCTACAATCACGTTAGTTAATATTGACAGAATCCCAGAGGAGGTTATAAATCCTCATGATGCCAAATTACATATAATGAAAGTAGAACATCAGAATGATTTAGAATAATAGATGTGAACTAAAAGTTAAAAATAATAGAAATCTGTAGAAAGAATTAAGTGTAGAAAGTGAAATTTAATGAGAAACTTTCTAAATATTCCAGTTTGAATGATGAAACAGAATAAATGATCCTGAAATGTTAAACAGTATTAACTCTCTCCTGTCTGGATATTTGGACTTGATTCCTTCATATAAACATTTGTGTCCATGATAAATATAA
>NC_050533.1:1484389-1494947 GCF_002922805.2 Oryzias melastigma | reverse complement strand
AGTTAATCTACTGTCATAGTTGTTTTGTTTCTAGACTCTCTTTGTTCATCCAGCTAAGTATCCAACCAACAGGATTCAGAGGTTTGGAGACTTTCTCTCCGTTTTGTGGTGCTGGGGCTACTCATGACCCACTGCAGCCACGCCCAGATAACCCCGGCACTGTTTACACTCATGATCAGCTGCTGGCTCTAAGACCAGCATCCTTCACGGTCGGAGAGAAGCCCCAACTGGAGGAGCTGAGGAGAAGGATGCAAGGCAGGAGATAAACGAAGAAACTGAGTACTTATCTCTTAGTACTTTATTTTAAAGTTTTCCTTGATTTCCAAATTGTTTAAAAGATTCAAAAAACTCAAAATAATGTGTTTTTTGTTGCCCTTCTCCAACTTTGAGCTCCTGCCCCTCAAACATTCTGTGCACTCTCCTGGCACTGGGGCTCTGTTCTCTATTTCTATTTACTCTATTCTCTATCGTTTCTTTTATATTTAGTCCTCCACGCCTCTGTTTGGTGCAGTGCGGTTCATGTGTTGTCCTTACAGGTGGCTCGTCTGTGCTTGTTCTTGACCGTGGACCTCGCCTCTGGCTCGACTCGTGCCCCCATCTGTCTCCCTGTTCCTGACATTTAACTGACTGCAGTCACTAATCTGATGAAGTTTGACCTTCTTTGTTAACTCCCTCATTTGCTGGAAAGTTCTGGACCGATAAAATATTCCGTGAATTTGATTATTTGAACTCTCAGAGTCGAGGGTGTAGGTGTCAAACTTTTGGGCAAAACGGTGAACTTCCTGATGATGATCATCCATCCATCCATTCATCCATCCATCCATCCATCCATCCATCAATGTCAATCAGCTGATCTGCAGAAAAAAGCGGTTTTGTGCTGGTAAACAACACTTTAAAGTGTTTTTTCACAGATATGTAACACATTACTAATATAAAGTCATTTTAAATCGGTGCAAAGCCTCTTTTTTCCGTGACAGAGCTGATTCATGCTGATTGGCTAAAGGGGTTAAAGGGCTAACTGTGGTCAAACACTGGTCTGGAGCTAAAGCTCCAATGTAGAAGTCCAACAGTTCTACAAATATTTAGCTCAGATGTATGGAGCTAGTGAGCTCTGCTGTCCACCAGACAACTGGCTAGCATAGCAAGCTAACCCGCTGAGTGTCCACTTAAGCCAATATGGGCAAACACTTTAAAACCATATTGGTCTACTTGGTTTTGCTGGCTGGGTGGTAAATGATTCCCTTTTTGTTCAGTTTAGTTCTATATTTCTAAATTCCTATACACCTATATTTAGATACAGATATATGACATAATTTATGGTACTTTTAGTCCTTCACACCAAACAGCAACAAAAGTCCATGAATTCTTCTTCTTTTTCATCAAATAGTGTTTTTTATTTAACTGTTGATCCACCTCAAAAGACAAAATTAACAAAACATAATAAAACATTCAAATTAAGGTCAAAAACTCCATGCAGAACTCCCTGAAATAAAAACTGAATTCAGTGCAGTGAGTAAAAAACAGTCAAAATATTAAGCAATCAGATGAACAGTCCCCTCGTTTTCAGGCGGTGCAGAAAGTATAACGTGGGCGAATTCAAACAACATTCCCATCACAAAAAAGAATCCTAAAAAACAAGTTCTTCAAACTTCATCCGTCTGACTCGTTCAGGAGGAGCCGTCACTGCAGGCTGGAAGTTTAGACTTCTTTATGTGTTTGATGAGAATCGTGAGAGATCAGAAATATTCAACCAGTAAAGTTACTTTCATCCCTAAATGTGGAAAATAAATATTTAAGAATCTATGAGCAAAATTAAGGCAAAAAAATGAACAAAAAAGTTTGAAGTTGTTACTCAAAAAAGGGTTTTGGACAAATTACTTTTCAAAATGCATTTTTAAACTATTTATTTTATTTTTCTGTTATTTTCAGTTTTTGCTTTGAGAGGAAAACAAACTTCAGGGATTTTGGTGATTTTTCCTGATTCCTTTGAGACAAAAGCATCAATGTGAGGCGACGGCTCAGCGTCTGTCACGTCTAAATGAACGAAACAAAATGTTTTTAAGAAACAAAGATGTTCAGAGATAAAGAGATAAACAACCATCAGTAAACGCTTTGAAACACTGAACGTTTCTATAAATGTATCCAAATGTCTTTTCCTAACCAGGTAAACTCTGGTAACTCCAGGTAACTCCAGGTAAAATCAGCTTCAACGTCTGGTTTTGGCCCTAAAACAAATGGAGTTTTACATTTTTGTCTTTAAAATTGACCAAACTCTCGTTTTTACAGAAACCCTGAAGAGACATCAAACTAAAAAAATAGTGTTTTCCTAAAAAACTTGATTTTTTCCTGGTTAATCTGCTGCACACCAGATAGTAAATGGTAAACACCAGAATGAAACCAGAAATAAAAACAATTTTTTGGATAAAAGACATTTTTGCTTTTCAATTTCTTTTTACTTTAATGTCCTTTTAGGGGCTCCGTACATTTTAGATTGTTTAGAAAAAACTCAAATTAAATTTGAATCTAAAAGGAGTTAAAAAGCGATAGATACAAAGACATTTACTTTAGGGTTTAATTTTACGCTGACGAGTTAAAATAAATAAAAATATTTCATTTCATCTGATGAGCCAAACTTCCTTTATCCTCCAGAACAAATCTGGATCCAGATCCAGATCCGCGGAGGATCATTTTGAAGATTGAAATCAGCAGTTGGGTTCCAGCACAAACCGAATCCAGCTTCAGACGCTCCTGAAGACTAAACACAGAAGTTGCATCTTGATGTGTTTGCATGAACGCCCCCCCCCAAACAAACAAACAAACCAACATGAACAGAAATGAATCCTTTCCTGGTTCCGATGAGCTGAAGTGAGGTGGAGTTGAAGATCTGTACACCGTGTCTGTGTGGCTGTGCAGCAGTGGACTCCCCCTCTGAGTGGGTTCAAACAGCATCCATGGACACGAGGAAACAGGAAGAACACGGAGGAGGAGAAGAGGGGCGCCCTCTTGTGGAGATACAGTGACACTGCAGCCTTTCTTCCATTTCCTCTAAAAACTTTCAAATCTTGAATTTGTTTTCATCCCGCCTCTTTGGTAATATTTCAGGTGATTTATAGATGACACACACAGACACGTTTCAGGTGAGTTATGACCCCGCCCCCTTTCCCTTGTTTCAAAGTAAAGTCCATGTTGATGAGCAGCATTCAGATGAATGTCAGATGAATGTCAGCAGCCTTTGACGCTGCCGCAGAGTTTCAGCCCAAAGCGACCAAAGAGGGTTCGACCTTCTTAAATCATCTTCATGCATAGCAGCAGGTGAAACCTGTGGAGACATCGGCTACGACGGCTCTGATTGGTTTGTTTGAAATAGAAGCTGTCATTATTTCACCGAAAAACACATTTTTATGTCGTTTGTCTTTTAAAAAGTCTTTGAAAAATCCTGAAATAGTTCCTAAAATCAGAATGAAAAGTATTTTTAATGGACTTTAATACAAATGTGATTATTTTGGTATAAATATAATAAAGTTAAACGGATTAAAAAGCCTCCAAACTCACTGCAACAAACTGTCTTATAAAGTATTTAAAGCTGCATCCGGATTATATAACAAGACATCATTAAAACGTGACCTCAGAGTGCAGACTGGTTACAAAACAGTCCAGAAATTCATCCACCGCTTTGGAATTCGGCTGATCTGCTGAATTATGGTTTGGAATCGACATATTCTCTGAATCTACATACATTTAAATAATAATCATTCTCTTAATGTTTGCAGTTTTGCCTGATAAAAATGATGTTTTCAACAGTTTCCTGTGAATTTTTCTGATGCTGGAGGACATTAATAAAGAAAATTACGTTTAAAATCATATTTTTTTATTCAAATCGTGAATCAGGAGCAAAAAATGCTGTTTGAAAAAGATGGTTTTGTGATATAGAAAATTCGATGGGCGGGGCCTCAAGCTCCCTGCTCTGAGGTCTCAGCAACGGGGAGGGGAAGAGGGGCCGGGGTTGCTCTGGCAATAGTCCCGCCCATAACTCTTTCTACTGAGCTCCTGTTGCTCTGCAGAAACTATGTCCTCGAAAACGACACAGATTTTTGGGATTCTGGCTAAAAATAGAAAAATTCTGATTAAAATTTCCCCTTAAGTGACTTTAAGTTCTCTCTGCAAATTGATCTTTTAAAAATAGTTTGTAAAAAATGGGGTGACTTAAAAGACAGAAGAATAACAGTAAAACGGTAGTGTTGAAGCAGTAAATTCATTCGGTAGAAATAAATGAATTAAATTATTTGGGCTTTCTATCATTATTTAGTCATTTTTATCAAGATTAGCTGTAAATTTTGACTCTGTGACATGAAATCAGAAAGTTTCTGTTTGAACTGAAACTCTGAGGCAGACTCGGTCGGCGTGGACCGCCATGGACCGGCGTGGACCGCCATGGACCGGCGGCCGGTCGGCTCTCCCCCAACAGACCCGGCTCACCCAGAGCCCCCCCTCACGTGAGCCTCTGTCAGTAGAACTGTACAGCAAAGTGCGTGGAAGGAAGAGTAGAAAAATAGCTCTGAAGTTCCTCTGCAGCTTCATCTCTGATGGAAACGGAGAAAAGTGAGGCCGACATTTCCATGACATAAATAAACACAACCGTCGTACGGCGGCGAGACTTGAAAGGTGAAGACATCCTTGCAGTATCTAGTTTGACCTCCGGCGCTCCACTGAGCAGCAGGTGAGCACATTTAAACAAAGATCCAAAATATACAGAAAATATGGAAATATATCATATCTAGATAGGTTTAGAGTAAGTAAGTGGTGTCCAGGGCAGTTGTTGGTTGTGTCCACGCCTTCCTTCCTCCTGACGGAACGCCGCCGCTCCTCGTCACCTCCGCGCTTCTTAGGAAAAAATAAAGACTATGACTCCATCCGGACGCTCACAAAATAGTTCTTTTTCTTCTGTAGAGAGTGATTTTTTTGGTTTTTGTTTTTCTGTAAAATACTTCTCTTTAAAAAGCTGTTCTCCTCAGATGTTGAGAAAAATATAGACGGGTTGGAACTCTCTGCAGTCCCTCCCCGTGGATTGCAGGGCCGCCTTCGGGCGTCCTTTGGACTCAGCGGTGTTCCCAATCCCAGCCATGAGCACGCCGGCCGCCGGCGCAGGAAGAGCGCCTCTGAGCGTGCTCACCGGAGGGGTTGATGGGAGGAAACCCCGGGCTCCCTCTCCTGCTCGGCTCCAAATCCGACCTTCTTCCTCTTAGAAGCCCTCTATATGACAGTAGGCCTCCAGACTGGAGAAGAGGATGTAGAGGAACCAGAGGCTGAAAAAGAAGGTGGACGTGGCCAGTCTGTGTCCCCGCGGCCCCCCCAGTTCTCCTCCGATGTGGGCCTGGCGCCGGTAGAGCAGCACCGAAACGGCCAGGAAGGCGAAGATGGTGAAGAGAGTGACCGAGAAGGCCAGGGAGCCGGCCTCCACCACGAACTGCTCCCCCTTCATCTGCCAGTAGATGGCGGCCACCGACCAGGCCATGCCGATCCCGAGGAAGACGTTGACGGCGTTGCTGCCGGTCACATTCCCGATGGAGGCGTCAGCGTAGGTGTCCTGGACGGCGGCCACCTTGCTGGCAAACGTGTCTGCGGACAGAAAACGTGGCGACTCGATCAGAAAAACGTCACGTTTATTTATATGGAGCACGTGTCAAAGTCACGGCCCGGGGGCCGGATCCGGCCCTCCAGGTAATTCTGTCCGGCCCTCCAGATCATTTTATTGTTATTAATGACCCGATGTTATCTTGAGCTCATTTCTAACTTGTAGAATTTTGACTAAATATATTTTTATGGAGAGTAAAATATTGATTTATTCTGGAATAATATTCCTGCATTTTTATTATTCATAATTATGTTAAAAAGTTACAGTTTTAAAGTTTAAAAAAATTGGCATTCTGCAGCTTTTTGGACTATTTTAACATTTACTAAGATTTTTTAGGCTAGTTTGAGTTTAGCTAATTTTTCAGCTACATGGTAGCTGTTTTGGCTAAGTCTTATTTTTCCCTTTTTCAGGCTAATTTGGCATTTAGCTAATATTTTAGCTGGCTATCGGCTTCTGCGTTTTCCGCTATAAGCTGTTTTTCTTCTCTGAATGCAGAACGTTCACTAAAGAGTAACTACGGTGGCCCTGAAGGGCAAATCCCTCCAACAACTCAGTCAACACAAAAACATGTTAGAGATCACAACGGAAATTTAAAAACAAAACAAATAATATAAAACAACATTTAGCTTTCAAAATAAAAAAAAAAGATTCCAGAAACCAAAACACAATTACAAAAAGGGAAAATAAAAATATTTTAAAAAAACTCAATATGTAACCAGAAAAGGTAACTACTGTGGAACATCGATGATCAGATGATGTTTGAGTTTTTAAATTCCTCTTTAGTGTCTGCATATAATAAAAGTTTTACCATCGCTGCATTGATGGACAAACGTGATCATCCAGTCAGCGATGTCTCCTGAAACCTCCTGTTTTTGGTTCCGTTTTTTTTTTTTTTATTTCTAAAAAATGACTTTAGTTTTACGAAATGTGTCTCATCAAGACATTAAAAAGGAAAAAAAAAGTGTCTTCATTTTATTTTTCCCTCTTGGATTGATTCTAAATAAAGAGCCTTCAAGCTCAGCCACAGAAACACAGAAACACAGTGGAAGCGGCTGTCATGCAGACACAACCCCTGAACCGGAAAATCTTGGAATAATAATCATATAAACCCAAACATGGAGACATGATTACTGATGTTTTTTGGAAATCTTCACACTAAATAAACCTGATTCATTTCTCAACATTCTAAGTGAGATATCCACAGACATCATTGCTCATATGCTAATACATCTCCTGGTAGCTCCTCCCACATGCAGCCGCGGCGTCAAGCTCAGGAACACATGTTTTAACAGGCATCGAGCAGTGACTTTGTCATGCAACAAAAGAGGGGCGGGGCATGTAAATTTGTCGTACAAATCGCATTCGGTGTGAATCCACCTTTACATTCAGGCTGAGCTAAAGGGAATTTAATCAGGAACCCGGAACGTTTCATCCGGTGATGACTCATCCACAGACTCACCTGGGACCGACGTGCCGAGAGCCACGAAAACCACGGCGGTGACCGAGTCTTTGAGGCCGATGGTGCAGCCGAAGTGAGACGCCAGGTCGCCGATGACGGCCGTGAGCAGGCCGATGATGACGATGGAGACGAAGAAGCAGGCCCAGCCGTTCAGGTAGTCGGTGGGAGGAACGCAGGCGAACAGAACCTTCCAGAACACCGTCAGGAAGTGCATGACGTAGTCGAAGCAGGAGGGGAGCCGCTCCTCCCCCGTGTCGTCCTCATCCTCGTCTTCTGGGCGGAAGGGGGCGGGGTCAGATGAACGGGGTGACGGCGAGAAGACAAGATGAAAGGGAGATAAAAGACAAATTAAATATGAACTTTGTTTCATTTTCATCTTTAGTCTTGATGAACGCTGTTTCTGAAAGCGTCGTCATGACGACCGGCTGGAGTCAGGACACAATAAAAGATGTGAATCATCATTTTTCTCTGGGATTTCCACTGAAGGAGAATCCATTTTACAACAGTTGAACAAACTTGTAAAAAAAAAAAATCAAGATTATCTTAAAGTGAAAGAAAAAGCAGAGGGTAAATGTGGAAAAACGAGTGAAAATCAAGTCAATACGAACCTTTTAAGACGTCTATTTATGACTCCACTGTGTTTTGATGATAAAAATGTGGATGCTTATTAAAAAATAAATGTGAACACTTTTTACATTTTTTTTTGCTGATTTTGACCCCATCAAGATCTTCTGGGATCCAGTTGTTGCTTTTCAAAATAAGAGCCTACATTTTGGAGGCATGTTTAATAAGAAAGAGCCGATTCTAAAGACATTTTTCTCCTTGGCAATGTTCTTGCATTTGTTGTTTGTTTAAAAAATTAGTGTTTCAGAATGAAAACATTTTTCTTTGACTCAGTATCTGGAACGTTGATTACATGGTTTGTCTCCTTTAATGTCGATTCTTAGCATTTTTAGACATAAATTCTCATTCTCGTCAGCTGTTACTGTTAGAACTATAAGGAGATAAATATTCCTACATTTTAAAGGCACATCAGCTGATGGATGATCAGAACTTATGATCTCCTGGTAACGCTGTTTTGACAGCGTTTTGGTGCCGTATTGATGCTGTTCTGACACAGTTTTTATGCCTTTTTAAAGCTGTTTTCATGCTGTTTGACACCATTTTGATGCCATACTGTTGCTTTTTTGATGCAATTTTTATGCCGTATTGACAACATTTTGACACCGTTTTGATTCCGTATTGAGGCTGTTTTGATGCCATTTAGACATCATTTTAATGCCTTTGTAAAGCTGTTTCGATCCTTTTTTGATACTGTTTGGATGCCGTATAAACTGCGTTTTGATGCCCTATTAATGCATTTTTGATGCCGTTTTGACACTGTTTTCATACTGTTTTGTTGGCGTTTTGATGCTGTTTTGACACAGTTTTGACGCCATTCTGATATCGTTTTGACACTGTTTTGATGGCGCTTTATGCCTCCTGGAGCTTATTTTGTTCAGGTTCCTCGGCGTTCCTGCAGCTTCACATCCCTCCTGATTGCGAGTGTCAGGCTGCATGCATTTTTCAACCTCATGAAGATGATTAAAAAATAAACGAGCATCACTGGACTGAATATTTCAGCTTCACGGGGACAAACCGGGCCTTCACGGTGCCGCCCAGCAGCTGCTGAGGGTTTGATTCTGCAGCTGTGAGTTCTGGACTTTTTTCTAAAGAAGAGAGTTGATTTGTGAGGGGAATGTCTGACAGCCAGGTGAAAGCTCACCTGCACTGACTGTGATGGCCTCCATGAACTGCTCTCTCCAGGAGTTGGTCCCCACCACTAGAGCCAGGTTGGTCTTCTTGATCAGCTTGTCCACAGTGCTCTGAAACCACAGGAGAGGCAGACCCGTCAGAGCAGAGCCGCTCTCATGCACAGACGCTCCGGCAGGAAGAACGGGAGTTTGGCCACATGGTGGCAGCGGCGTGCAGCTCCAGAGAGGAGCCCTGAGGAGGGGAGGAGCTCCTCCTGCAAACCTTGAATGATGAGTGTGACTGGAGTGTAAAGCGCCTCCCATGTCCATCAGGTGAGCCTCCTCACCTTAAACTCATAGGATTCCTCGATGATCACTTCCAGCTTGAAGTGCTCCCCCAGCACAGGTTTCCCCAGCTCTGCGATCCGCTTGGCCTCCTCCTCGTCCGACGTC
Source organism: Oryzias melastigma (assembly GCF_002922805.2). Taxonomy (NCBI): domain Eukaryota; kingdom Metazoa; phylum Chordata; class Actinopteri; order Beloniformes; family Adrianichthyidae; genus Oryzias; species Oryzias melastigma. The sequence goes on along the minus strand of NC_050533.1, from coordinate 1,485,670 downwards.
AGCTTCCTGTCCGGGATGTCTGCATGCAGGAAGAAGGAGAAATCACAATTAAAACATGCAAAGGGGGCGGGGCTTCCTTTAATCAACAAAAACTTTTTCCTCTGCTTCACATTTCTGTGCATCTCTGTTAAAAAGAAACCAGATATGAAATATTGATGAAGAAAAATGACAGAGCAAAAACCTGGAAAGTCAACCTAAAACACTCACATGCACACGAGGCATTATTAAATAAAACATGCACAGGTAATTTAATGTTTTCTGAGCTGCAGGCTTTTATCTTGAAGGTTAAACAGGCTTGTTTCCTGCTGTCGGCTTCTTTTCTGACTGAATGATTAATAAATCCCCTGATTGGCTGCAGGAATCCATCATAACAAACAAAAGCTGCAGGATTTCTGAGCAGCTTCTTCATCATCATCATCATCAGCAGCAGCAGCAGCAGCATCTGTTTAGTTTCACAGCTTTGCTCTGAACTGCACCCAGCACAGAGGAGGCGGAGTTAGTGGAGAAGCTGATGGAGGAGAGGAGGACTTACCGTTGGAGAGCAGCATGGCTGTGGAGGAGAGAATGGAAGGAGGGATGAGATCGGAAAGGGGGGCGGGGTGTCATGGATGTTCTGCATCTCTTAAACATTTCCACAGCTAAAATATTACAAAACCTTCAACCAAAACCAACGGAAAAGCTAATAAATCGACCATAAATCACACGTCAGACTAACTTCCTGTCAAAGTCCTATCACAATAAAACGCATGACCTCATACGAGCATCTAAAGGCCTTAAAATGGATGTGAGATGAATCCTTTGTAGTGAGGAAGAGGAAAACGTCTGGTGATGAGTGGTTTGGATCCGCTTCACATAAACCTCAGAACCAGCTGACCCGTCACCTCTTCGGGTCCAACTGCTGACCTCGCCGGCTCTGCCGTTCACCGGCGCCACAGAAAACCAGAGGAACCATCGAACTCAGACGCCTTCGTGTTCTGCAGAACATTCACGGCTCTGTCACCTTTTGCTCTTTATTTGTCAGACTTCAGGGATTCAGATGATAAAAAAACAGTTAAAATGAACAAATATAACGATGGCGTTCTCAGGGATCATTGACGAGGGAAGTCGTCTGACGAGAAGAAACAGAATCTGCAGGAATGATCAGATTTAGACACTTTGAACGCCGTTAACAAAAAAAAAAAAACTCTTTAAATGTGTTAAACTTTTAAAATCAAAGCCTGGTGTCAGCTGGACAGATCGTGGCTAGAGTGTTGCTATGGCAACGGTGATGAGCAGAAAGAC
>NC_050533.1:1437477-1484267 GCF_002922805.2 Oryzias melastigma | reverse complement strand
ATCAAGTTCAACTTCATTTATAGAACACTTTTCCTCAAAATACTAAAATGATAAAATAACAATTTAAGAAAACCCGACAAACAAATCCTTGGGAATCATGGGTAATGAAGTTCTGTCTGATATTTGCTGCTTTTTGCTTCCAGAAAAACTCTGTTCTGAAATAAAACTTTCTATAAAAGAAAACAAACTGCAAATTAACTCAAAAACTTGTCAGAAATTCCGAGTCCTGTTGATTTCAGCCGTACGGTTCCTCCATATCTGTAAACAATGTACAGCATACGCTGCTAACCGAGTGGAAACAGAAAGCATATAGTCCCATCTAATGAAAAATGCATGGACGTTGCATTCTACTGAGCTTTTGAAATAAAAAGGGATGTTTTGCACAATCTTGCATCTGCATTAGTTAGCTGGATGTGGGATGATGGGGGCCCAGGAACCTGTGTAAATGTTTCAGATATGAACAAAGAGATTCAGAAAACGAAGGGAATCTTTGATGCTGGGGGTGCTGGGGGTGCTGGGGGCACGCAGAGGAGCCTCGGCGTCAAACCGGTCAAACTCCAGGATTGTAGATCTTGAATCATCCGTAATCAATGGGATCTCTTCGGTCCTGGGTCGTAGCCTCGGGCTTGTTTTCAGAACAGAAACTTGTTTTTTTTCTCGCTCGGTTTGAAGAACGCTGCGTGACAAATGTAACGGCGGCAGAGAAACGAAAAAACAAAAAAGCAAATTGATCCTGCGTATGTTTTTCTTTAAACAAAGAAATGCAATTAACGAGCTCAGAAGGTTTCAAGGATGCACGGCCCGAGGACAGAAATCTGTTTGTTTACAAGAACAGGCAATAAATGAGCCTTTTCTATTTTCTGTGCATAAATTATTAACTAATCCTTTCAGCGCGGATGCCAGAGCACGTGAGCGTGATGTTCTTCAGGAGAACAGCACCAGCTGCACCAGCGACGGGTCCGGCTCCGCCGCGACAGGGAAGATTACCCCGAGAGATGGCGTTGGTGAGGGGGGGGGCTGCTGTCATCATTAACATGTTGTTCTGCTTTCTTAGCTTCATAAATGAGAAATGAACACATCTGGACTCTGTTTCATGGCAGCGAAACAGCAGAAGGTTGAACCTCCCGAGTGCAGAAGCAGTTTTCTGGCTGCAGAGGCTGAAGGGGGAAAACCGGGACGTGTGCTGCAGACGTGTGCTGCAGACGTGTGCTGCAGACGCGTGCTGCAGACGTGTGCTGCAGACGTGTGCCGCAGACGTGTGCCGCAGACGTGTGCTGCAGACGTGTGCCGCAGACGTGTGCTGCAGACGCGTGCTGCAGACGCGTGCTGCAGACGCGTGCTGCAGACGTGATGTGAGGGAACCAGCTGATAAAAAGGGGGATAAATGAATTCATGAGGCAACACGGATCGAAAAAGTCTGACGGATCTTTTAGGAGATAAATGATGAAAGCAGACGTGAAACTGCAGCAAAGTTTCTGGGATCTGAGACTGGATGGACTAGAGACCTGTGAGGGACCCGTCCAGACTGGACCACACCACTATGACCGCTGGGACCCAAAGGTGAATGAAAGAACCGATAAAAGACACACATGGATAAAGTCAAAAATGGACGGACGGACAAATCTGTTGGTTGGTGGGAGTGTAGATGGACAAACAGTCAGAAGTTTCTCCTGAAGAAACTTTGATGAATTCATCTTCAGTAAAGAACTTCACAGCCTCATCAGGACGCCAAAGAACACTAAAGAAATTAGAAACGAAAATACAGAGAAAACAATAAAATTGTGATGGTGGTAAAATACAAAAGAGGTAGATAAAAAATGGATGTAAAACAAGTAAATCTAGATATACTGTAATAATACTACAATAATGCTAGTGTGAATGCATGAATGAGGCCACTGAAGATGCTGTAATTGATGGATGAAAACGCAGACGTTGATGGGAAGCAATAATATTAGCGAAAAACCAAATATGCCTAAAATTTTGTAAAATGTCTAATTTAGCTAAAATAGCTAGCATTAACCTAAAACCGCTAGCATGAACTCCAAAATGGCCCAAAAACCAAAAAAGGAGGAGTACTGCAGAAATGTCAGGACTGTAGATAAACACATTTGAATGATTTTAAAAGCAGGAAGTTGATTGGCTGTGAGGAAAGAGAGCACTTCAGCTATTGGCTCAGAGTGAAGACCAGATGATGAAATGTGGAGATATGAATCCACAGACCTGACCACGAGGTCGGTCTGCAGGAAGGAGCGCGCACGTATCACTTTATGATGTTCACAGGTTGTGCAAAAGATAAAGACTACAGGAGCTCAGCAGAGAGAAAAAGTCAAGATGGCAGCAAAAAACCTGACAAACACTCTCTTACGGCCGTGAGGCTCCTGCTGCTTCCCTGTTTCTCTTGTACAGGTGCAGCTACCTGGTAATCAGGTGATCGGACATAAACGCTGAAGCTGATAGTTAATTATACAAGTTAGAAATTAGGGCAAGATAACATCGGGCCATTAATAACAATAAAATAAAATGATCTGGAGGGCCGGATCCGGCCCCCGGGCCTTGACTTTGACACGTGCTCTAGAGCATGTCTTAACAAATTGGGGGTTTGTCCGGGATTAGACCCCGGAACTTCTGGCAGATTTGTTGCTTTCTTAAAAACCCTTACAGACGGTCGGAGGGCTGCTGTCTCTAAACATACAGGAGAAAGAACCAGAACAAGGAGGTCCAGCACAAGCAAACCGAGGACACGCTTCAGTCCCGGGATCCAAACCGACGACCTCATCATTAAACGACACCTGAAAGCTCCGCCCCTTTGACTGCTACAGCATGAACAGCACCGACGGACTTCCTCCTTACTGACCCTTACGTAGAAGTTCTTTACGACCTGTCGCCCGCAGCATACCCATAGATTAAACTGAGCGGTCTATGACCTTGATATTCAGTGTGGGCGAGTACAGGAAGCTCCGCGGAAAACGCCGGAAAAGAGCAGCTACCGGAAAATCTGGAGGACTGAAGGCCTGCAGAGACACGAACAGATGCTCATGTGGAGAAAAGACTTCTGCTAGAGCTGAGAAAACTCTCAGTTCAGGCAGACGCTCAGACTCGTCACCATAGCAACGTCTTTGTGGCTCCTTAAAAAAGAATGCTTCAGGACTGAGCCTCAGATCTTCCTGCAGACACAAACGCAGCGCGGGCTTCAGAGGGACGACAGAGCGATGCTGCTGTGAGACGTCCGTCCTCCGGTTCTGACGGATCTCTGTCTGAGACGGCGCCGGGTCAGAACCCTCTGAAGCGGGAACGCGGGGTGATGGAGGCCCATCGCGCCTGAACAGCCTCGTTTTTCATCTGGTTGAGTTCATCAAAGCTGGAACGTGTTCCGTTTTGACACGCCGGAATCGTTCACACGTTCGTGTCGAGATAACGCAGTAATTACAGCAAACAGAAGCCGTCGGCGCCAAGAATGTTTGCAGGCTCCGCTCGCCAAAACACTGAATGTTCCGCGATGGAAGTCAACCAGGAGTTTTCTCTGCTGCTCGGATACGGTCGGGGAAGCCCGGAAAACCCTGGAAAACCCCGGAAAACCCCGGAAAACCCTGGAAAACCCTGGAAAACCCCGGACTGTCGGGTTTGGGAGCCGTCTCAGGAGCCACTGTGACCTCTAGTAACAAATATTTCTGAAATATCTGATTCTGTTTTTTATTCTCAGTCTTATAACTTGAATTTTCCGTCTTTATTGCATTTCTAAAGTATATTTTTGAATGCATAAAGGGAAAAACTACATGTAAGAAAGTGGAACTCGGAACACTGAAGGTTTGCCTGAATTCCCTCATTCCTTATTGAACGATGTCAGGTGTTCAGCATTTTTCACCAAATTTCCCAGAAGTCTCTGCAAAAAAATCTTCCTATTTATGAAGCTTTTACTTTAGGAGATCACTGCTGTCGTGTTCCTCTTTAGGGTGAGCGAGTGTCTGAATCCCGTTAAGTCTCAGTTGAAATTTGTTCACAGGATTTGACCCCTCCCATGGGGGAGCGGTGAGCTGCAGACACAGCTGCGGTCAGGAACCATTTGGTGGTTTTACCCCCCCCATCCAACCACTTAATGATGAGCATCAAGCGGAGAGTCACATTTTTAGAGTCTTTGGTCTGACTCGGGCGGGATTTGAACTCCTCCGAGTGAGTTTTGCATCAGTGGGAAAAAATGTCGACTTGTTTGTCACAAACAGCTAGCATAGCTGAAATGTTAGCTAAACTCAAACTAGCCTAAAAAATCTTAGTAAATGTTAAAGTAGTCCAAAAAGCTGCAGAATGTCAATTTTTAAAACTTTAAAACTGTAACTTTTTAACCTAATTATGAATAATAAAAAGGTAGGAATATTATTCCAAAATAAATCAACTTAAACCTTAAATAACTTTCAATATTTTACTCTCCATGAAAATATATTTAGTCAAAATTATATTAATATTGTATATAATACTAATATTATATTAAGGTAACATTGGGTCATTAATAACAACAAAATAAAATGATCTGGAGGGCCGGATAGAATTACCCAGAGGGCCGGATCCGGCCCCCGGGCCGTGACTTTGACACGTGTTCTATAATGAGGAAGCACTTAAAAGCCTGGGACCCCCCCTCACCGCGGACGCTCTGACGCCGCGGCATGTCGGCCGTGTCTGCATGACGGAGCGACCTCCACGCTCCTACTGAGCCTCTGAAGACGTCGGCGCTCCTCCTTAGCTCTCCGTCCCGGCGCCCCTCCCTCCCTAAAACATCCTCAGCACCAACAGTGTGTGGTCTCCACGGCAACCGTTACCAGACAACCACTGAGCTGCGCTCCTGCCTCCACAGCGTCCCGCTGGAGTCTGGGAGGCGGCGGGGATGACTTAAACGTTTGTGTCACTCACTGAGCGACGGTTCCGTCCTTCAACCGCACGCCGGATCCAGACAGGAAAGATGGCGGCACAAATCGCATCAGAGGCAGAGGGAACGCCGTTGGATTGGTGTGACCGCTCTGAGGTTTGTTAGGTGTGAAAATGTTCAGACTTATGATCAAAGAACATGTCAGTAAAACTACAGATCCCATCAAACGCGTCTAAATGACGACATGAATGGATGATTTTGAATGTTTGACTTTTATTCCCAACAGATTTTTCTTCTTTTTTGAAGTTCATATTTGACATTTCTTCTTTTCTTTTGACATTTTCTCATCAGGTTTTTTTGGACGTTTAGTTTCATTTGGATTGAACATTTCCACCCAAACTTTTTACTTCAGGATCTTTTTATGTTTGTGCTTCTTTTTTTTCTCTGCCTAAATTATTATTTTAAAGTTTTTTGTTTTTCTGTCATTTTTTCAGCTTCTTTTCAGAATTTCTATTTATGTTTTGATTGAATGCATCCTCTATACATTCAGTTATTTTGTTACATAAACACACTTTGTTCTTAATTTTATTTTTTAAACCTTTTCATCATGTTTGTTTTTTATTCCTGTGAAAAATGCCTGAAATATAAAAACATTTCAGATTAAAAATAAACATTTTTAATTTGTAAATATTTTTACATTTATTTTTTTTGACTTTCTGATGAAATGATCTGTGGCTCCAAAATCAGCCTCTAAACAAAGAGATGACTCAGCATCTTTGGACTGCAGCTACATGGATTACAAGAGGATCCACAAACGGTTGATGGATTATAATTCCAATCTGGGAGGATGACTGCAGATCCATTCATGGATTAACTTTTATTTGTTCTTTAAAAGTAAATTAGGACAAAGTGGAAAATCCACTTAATAAAACTGTGACTCTGTAAGTGAAATCAGAATCTTTTGCCTAAATTTGGAAACATATTTTGGAAAAAATGAAAATTTCTTTTTTGACTAAATTGTTCTTGGATATAATTTTTTGACATAAATAATCAACATTTTAACTTTTGTTTGTCTTCATTTCTGCAGACATTCGATGAACGAGGAACTCAAGTCTTATTTTTATGGACGCATCGTGGCACGATCGCTGCATTTGTTGATGCTAAATTGTTTTTTTTGCTTTAAAAATCTATCATTTAATTTTTTTTTGTTTGGATTTTTTGTGTTTTGACAATTTTTGCTTTTGTGTTTGTTTTGATAAGTTTGGGTTTTTTGTTTCAATTATTTTTGTTTTTTGGTTTGATTTTGTTTTTTGTTTTGATCTTTTTTCTTTACTCATTGCTTTGATCATTTTTTGTTTTTGTCTGCATTTTTTACTTTATTTGTTGAAATCATTGTTTTGATCGTTCCTACTGAGTGAATCTTCATTCCAGTCCTGTTTTAATCCGTCTGTTCTCCGTCACGCTGACATGGCGCCTCACCTTTGACATTTATGGCGATGACTCTCAGACAGAGGCGGAGCTTTAATGAAGTCCTGCCATGCAGATGAATGAACGCCGTCGGACGGAGGACTAAATTAAACCCATTCATCCGCGCCGGAGCGGTTCCTGCGGTTCTGATGAACCCAAAGGCCGTCCGGGTCCTGACGTTTGAGTCCGGACCGGCGCAGCAGACGGACGTCTGTCTCCTTCTGTTCTCACGTTCCTCACAGATCTCATCAATTTGAAAGTGTAGAAGCAGACGTGAGTCGTCCTTAAATAAACGGAGTAACAACCCTCAGATATTGTAAATGTTTGAGAGTCCCTGAGGTTCACTGCAGCGTTACGTAACCATCTTCACCTCAATCCTCCCTTTGAGTAACACCTGAGACAAGAGCTCTTATTTAATGACCGTCTGAGCGAGTGGACCTCAGCTTCAGCAGACGGAGGACATAACCTGTTCACAAAGACTGGCGAGGGCTGCAAAGGATGATGGGAGTTCAGTCCAGTCTGTTCATTTATCTGGACTGCCACCCCCCCCCCCACCATGTCTGCAATGATGCCTCAATGTTACATTAAAAATAGATGAAAGATTTTCGTGACGATTTGGTTTTTTTTTTTTATTTCTCTACAAAACAGTTTTTTACATTTTAGGCTTTTAATTTGAAAATTTACTTTCAATACATGTTTATTATTTGTTTCCCGTTTTCAGTCATTGTTCTAAACTAATTATTTTCAGTAAAAACAATGAAGTGTTGAATTACGTTTTGTATTTTTGTATTTTTCCGTACATCAGAAGTTCCCTCCAGTTGGCTCTTGTCTCTGACCTCCTCAGGTGAGACTCTCTTCACCACATGAAGGTCATTTCAGGGTCAAAGTCATCCAGCAGGTGGTGGAGCGGTCGCAGCTGTTCTCCATCACTCATCCATCAAGGTCTGACTCCGGCGGAGGAACAAGGTCGTCGCTCTGTGAGCCTCAGCGGCTCGGAGGCTGCTCCGCCTCTTTTACTGAGACCAGATCTGAAGATCTGAAGATCTGAAGATCTGATTGGTTCAGGGAAAGATTCCACTGAGAGACGTGCACGGACCGCCGTACGCTCCTGTTGGAGGAGACGGTAGCGGAATGAAGACTTTCAAGAAAGTTCTGAGCTTGTGAGAAATTCAAGAACGTTCTTCATCTGTTGATCTCCAGAAGTTTCCATGGAGATCATGAAAGTCACAAAAGTCTTTGATTGATCTCAGTTTAACTCCAAATGTCTTAAAGGAAGTAAATCAGATTTAACTCCTAAATCAAAAGATAACTAAAGTACACAAAATATGTCTACTTTCATTTAAAAAAATGTTTTTTTTTCTGTGAACATTTTTTTAAATGAGAGTCTGTAGGAGCTTCTTTATGGAGCTAAATTGAGTCCAATATTATTTGAAACCCAAAATAAAATAAAAAAGAACAAATTGAAAAAAATATATATTAGTGTTTGGCCAAAAAACAATTAAATGTCAAAATCTTTTTCCTATTCTAAAATAAACGTATTATTTTCAGCTTCAAACGTTCTGTTTTAAGTTTAAAACTCAAAATTTCAATTTCATGTTTTTTTTTCCATTTTTGAATCTAAAAATTTCTGTTTCAAAACTTTTGACCCGGTTGTGGCGCGTTGGGGCGGGGCTAACACACTGGACCAATCAAAATCGATGACGGTGGTGACGTCAGTCCTGTTGGATTCACTGACTTATATTTGAAAAGCGCCATCCTATTGTGTTAAATACAGTCGTAGAAAACGGCTTTTATGCTTCTGAAATTTTCATATTTGAAAACGAAAAAAAAGAGTTGAAAGTGAAAAAAAAAATTCAAAATAAAATAATTTTGTTTAATTTAGAATAGCGAAACATTTTGGACTATTTACTTTTTTGGCCAAACACCAATATTTTTTTTCAATTTGTTTTTTGGTTGATTTGAAATGATATTGACCCCAATTTAGCTCCGTACATCCTTGACTTGTTGGACCGTCCAGAAACTGGAGGATCTTCAGCTTCATCTGAAAGCTAATGATCAGCAGATCTAGTTTCTGTTGGAGATCATTTAGGGAGATAATTGATTCAATTAAAGGTGTTTGAGGTCCTCACAGAAGGGGCTCAAACACAAACGAGCCAATCAGGACTAATGAGAATTAATGCTGGAAAAAAGACTAAGAATATGGAAATTGGAATCATTTTACTTTTATTTATGATATTATATAATTATAATAATAATTATATATAATTAAAAAATAATCATTATCATAATAATTAGCTTTTATTTAATTTCGGAATGTTTATGGTAAAACATAAAAATATGTCGATTAGATGATTGAAAATTTACAGACCTGAAATGTAAAATGACAATTTTGGGGTTTTCTGCAAAACATTTTAAGTTTTTATAGTTATTTGAAATGACAAAATTAGCATGAAAAAAGTCAGTTGTTACTTAAGGACAAGAGTTCTGTCCATACGTGACAATTCCCAGAAATCAGAGCTTGTGACGAGTTTAAAAAACTTAAAAAAAAGCTAAATTTGATTTTTAAAATTAAGTTACGTCTTGTATTTAATAAAGAAAAATCCCATTTTTCTTACAGTTATAATTATCTTAAATATATATATTTTTTTACAAAATTTGACATAAATTTTGAACAAAATATGATTAAAGGCAAAAAAGTCAATAAAAGTTTAATAATTCAAAAATGTATATTTTTGTACATTTTTTGCAGTGTTCCTGAATTATGATTATTCTGTTATTATCTATCTTTACTTTACAGCCTTCGCAGATCCTTTTTTGGCGTTCGTCGTGTTCAGCCTCTCTGGAGCAAACAGGAAAAGGCGTTTTAACTCCAGCACAGATTTATGCGATTTTTGAATGCGTTAGGTAGATCGATACTTTATTAATCGCGAGGGAAATCATACGGCAGTCTGTAGCTCCAGGTCATTCCATGTGCCTCATCTGGCTTTGGAGACAAATCAGGCCATAAATATTTAAAACCTAAATAAAACAAATATGGCCATAAAAAAATGGAAAATGTCCAAAACGTTTTGCTATTCTTAAATTAATTTAATTATTTTCAGCTTCAAATGTTCTGTTTTTTACTTTTCAAAACTCAAAAAAATTTCAGTTTTAAAACTTTTTTTTCAGTTTCAAACCTGAAAATTTCAGTTTCAAAGCTTTTGGCCCCGTTGTGGCGCGTTGGGGCGGGGCTAACACGAAGGGCCAATCAAAATCGACGAGGGTGGTATCTTCAGTCACTGACTCTGAGAACTGAGATAATTACAGTCAGAAAATGGCTGTTTAGTCTGAACTATCATAGACTGAAGTTGTAAAATCAGAGTTTTATCTCGTTAAACCGCACGTCCAAAACTCGGTTCTAACCCGTTCGAGACGCCATCTTACTGTGTTAAATACAGGCGTAGAAATCGTCTTTTATGCTTCTGTAATTCTCAGATTCTAAAACAAAAAAAAAATATTTAAAAAAAAGTTTCAGACATTTTAAATTTTTGGCCAAACGTCAATATTTTTTTTCAATTTGTTTTATATGGGTTTCAAATAATATCGGCCCCAAATTAGCTCCATAGAATTTGGATGCAAACTGTTTGTACTGTACTGAATGGGAAATGAAGGCAGGTTCACCCATCGCCACAAGTCCCGCCCACAACCAAGAATCACATTTCTAGTGAACTCCTGCCGCTCTGCAGAAACTATGTACTAGAAAACTAATTATTTTTTAGAACAATTAACCGTAAAAACATCCGTGTTACATCCGTGTTTGCCCTCCTCTAAGACTTCTAATCTCTGAATTGAGATGACGATGTAAATGTTGACTTCAGATTGTCCTGAATGCAGCGTCTTCCTTTCTGTTGCAGATCTCCTCTGAAGACCCGCCGCTCCTCTGGAGGTTAACGACTTAATGTTTGAGCTGCAGAAAGGAGCCAGTCGAGCTGGAACAGGAAGTGACCTCAGACGCCACAAAGTTTACTCTGAGCGAGGCCGACGCGCGGCGTGACTGGAATGGGTTGTGGCAGCCGGGTCCTGTGGGGAGGCGGGGCAATAACTCTACCGACACGTGCACGTACGCGCACGTGACAGTCAGCTGCACACAACAACACAAAACGCTGGGTGGGATTTTCTCCTCCGTTATCTGCACACACAGAGGAAAAAGATGCGCACAAAGGCGCCCTCGGACATGAATGATGACACCGCCAGGCTCTGCTTTTGGAGCCGGCGGTGTCATCTGAAGGTCTGCTTCACCCCCCCGACCCTCACTCGGCTCCCCCATCAGCCTCCTCCGTCTCCTGCTTTGGCGTGGAGCTCAAAGCAGAAATAAATCTGCATATTTCTGCACAGCTGGACATTCATTATGTCTCAGAAACTTCAGCAAAGTGAGTTTATGGAGTCAAAATGCAAAAAAAGATGTTAAATTTCCAGCAGAATTAATTACTTGTGGACTGAAACTCAATTTAAGCTTAAATTGATGAGAATTTCTAAACACCTTCAAATATTATGAAAAAAAATCTCAATTAGCAGCAAAAAGTCTGAAAATGTAAGAAAGTGCAGAAATGCTAATTCTAATTAACAGGAAAATGAAAACTAAAACAAGTTTAATGAGCTGAAAGATTTACTCTATTAGGCTAAACATTATTTTAAAGAATTAAAAAGAGTTTCACATTTCCTAAAGTTAATCAAAGTGATTAAGATGATATATTTAATGTGCTAAAATGAGGTTAAAGCTACTCCAATGAAGAATGAAGTGGAAAGAACTTCATAAAATCAGCAGAATATCTTAAATGATAGTAAATACGCCAGAGTGTGAGGCTATAACATTTGTTTGAAAAGGCTAAAAGTTTCATGTCATTAAAAGTGATGAACTAATAAGAATAAAAGATAAATCCTCCTTTCGACCAGACAAGAGTTTTCCTTTAAAAACTACAATTCTCAGAGCCCCGCCCCCTTACATTTGCGATCCAATAAAAGCTCCTCCGTAGAAACTAAAAGGAGTTTCTTCAGTGATCCGGGCGGATTCGCTGTTAGGGAAATGTGGGCATCTATGGAGCTCAATAAGGGCAAATATTGTTTTAAACATAAAAATAAAACAAATGGAAAAAGATATTGATGTTTGGCCGAAAAAAAGTAAAAATGCCCAAAACTTTTTGTTACTCTAAAATAAACTTAACTCGTTTCAGCTTCAATTGTTTCATTTTTTTTAGGTTTCGAAACTCCAAATTTAAATTTCAAAACTTTTTTTTCAGTTTCAAATACTTTTTTCACTTTTAACTCTTTTTTTTTTTCTGTTTTCGAATCTGAAAAATTCCGTTTTAAAACGTTTGAATCCCTAGTGGTAGTTGTTCAACCACTGCAGAGGACCCCAAAGTTAGACAAGACCCCCAACCATTAGGTCCACCGCTGTCAGTAATATGTCGTTTTTGGGAGATATTCAGGTTTAGACATTTAGAATTTTTCCCTAAAGGAAATGATGTCAAAGATGTGCATTTATTTTGTCAGAAAGAAAGATTTTCAAAGTAAATTTTTTTTCCAAAGATGGTTTGAAATGTTTAAATTAAAGCAGCGGACTCGCTGCTGCAGCGGACGGCGTGATGGCGTTCACTCTCCAGCCTTCAGCCTGCTCTGATCTGCCAGGTTCTGACCTCTGACCCCGGCACAGACGGAGCAATTCCACCTTAAGTAACTCGTCTGACACAGAGGAGATATTTGAAACGACTGAACGCCGGTTTGATCCATTCATGAGATTCAGGAGGAAGTTTCTGTTCATCAAATAAAAGGAGACCGCGTCGGTTTATGAACGCCGCTGGAAGCGTTTTCATCACTGATGCTTCTCCACTGCCTTAAATCTGAATAAACATCTGCAGATCTGTGCTTATGAGCAGCAGAAGAATGAATAAATCATGAGCACCACTGTGGGAACGTTTCTATGAAGAATCCAAAGATTTCCTCTGCAAAGCAAAAACCCAGAGAAGAAGGAAGGAAATGTGTTAGGTCTCCTGATCAAACCATCCTGGACAAACAGGATTGTCTAAACTGGAATGACCTCATGAAATCTGCTGACTCAGGCTTGGTTTATGGAGCTAAATTAGGGCCATTATCATTGAAAACCAAATCAAAGAATAAAAAAAAATATTGGAGTGAGGCGAAAAAAAACTTTTTACTATTCCAAAATAAACTTAATAAACTTAATTATTATCTTCAAATTGTCAATTTTTTAAGTTTTAAAACTTAAAATGTCATTTTCAAAACTTTCTTTTCAGTTTTCACTTTTTTTTGTTTCACTTTCAACTCTATTTTTTATTTTTTTATTTTGAAACTGAAAAAAAGTTTTTAAAAAATCATTTTAAGTTTTGAAACCTAAAAAAAACAGAACATTTGAAGCTGAAAATAATTATTTATTTATTTATTTAATTGTTTATTTTAGAATACCAAAAAGTTTTGGTAATTTTACATTTTTTTGGCCAAACACCCACATTTTTTCAATTTATTTTATTTGGGTTTCAAATAATATTGGCCCCAATTTAGCTCCATATGGTTGGAGGTCACACGCGTCCTGGCTGCAGATTTTATCAGCTGAAGACACAGAGGACGCGTGAGGAGAAAGTTCCTGAACGCTCCTTCAGTCGGTCCGGATGATCTGAGATCTGTTATTTCTTTTATGTTATTTCTCTGATGCGTCTTTTGCTCTAAACTGCAGATTTATGTCTGTGCGTTCTGTTAACTTTTTCTAAACTTTTTCTAAAGTTTGACAGGAAGGCCGGACCAGGTCCAGATGTTTGAGAAGTTTTGGTAATCCAGAAAAAAATAATATGGAATCTGGGCAAAAACAGAACTTTTTGAGTTATTTTTTAATTTAAAACTGTAGCTATTGTTCTTATTTTAGTACCATTGGGTTGATGGGTGGAAATGCTGCATTCATGTGCTGTTGGAATTATTGGAAAAAGGACTTTCCGACTCAGAAAACGTACATAAACGTCAGAAAAACAACAAATCTTTCTGCACCACATAAATGCAGAATAACTTCCTGCACCTAAACTAAGGTAAGTTATCTTTGCTGAGTGGGATTTATGGGGAGATATCAGAATCACATGATAAAGTAGAGTAGCTGTCCTTTGTTTTCAACTGTGGTTTATGTAAGAAAATGGAAAATATAAGCACAGGAAGATCTTAAAAACACGCTTAAAAATGACAGAAAAATTAGGAATTTGAGAACAAAAAAATCCTAAAAAATAATGATAATGATCCTGGAGACTTGGTCTTTGGTCCACCCATTCCTGGGACACGTATGACTTTACCCAGGAACCAGGACACTCAGGAAAATGCAGCATATTGGAAATCATGTAAATACTTTTGCTCAGGTGTAAACCATCTGACGATCGTGTTCTAGATTCAGGATTATCAATGTGAATTATTCCAGTTTGGTGGACCAGATGATATAGTTTAACAGACCAGATGTGGCCCCCAGGCCGGAGTTTTCTATACTGATTTTTCACCATCAAAGTTGTCCTCGTTAAATAAACTTAAGGCCGTGTCACACTGCCACTACGTACATGTTGTTATGGAGTTTTGGTCTTCTGTGATGCGTAATTCATAAGTATTTCATGCGTCCTTCATGCGTCGATGTACCCGGATGTCCATCGAGGGTCACTCAGGCAGAAGACGTATGAATAAACCACCTGAAGGTCAGATAAACCCGCACGTCGTTGAATTTCTTCACTTTGACAATCTGAACACTGAAATGAGTTTGTGTCAGCACCATGGACAGCGTTTCCTAAAGTTTAGGAAATTTCCGTATCCGAATAAAGTTGCAAAATTTCTGCTTCCAGCTAGAGATAGTTTCTGGAGCCATCCTGCATGTGACCAGAGGACCCTGGAGGATTCCGACTGTTAAAACAAAGCATCACGATGGCCTGCAGGGTGCTGTCCGTGGTGCTGACGCAGAACGACGTCAGTGATCAGACTGTCAAAGTGAAGAAATTCAATGACGTGCGGGTTGATCTGATTGTTGCGTGGTTCATTTGTACGTCTTCTTCACGTGGTTCAGCCGTGACACAACAGTGAAAATGTCGCATATAAAGAGTTCTTCCACATATGACCAATTTTCTTATGTGAAACATGCACATAGAGTATTTATCAGCAGTGTGACACAACCTTAACGAAACAAAAGTGCATTATTCTGTCACCTTCAAGGAAAAATCCACGACTCGTGACTCTGACTGAATCCCTGAACCTGCCTGACGTGTCTTCACTCACTGACGTGTCTCACTCACTGACGTGTCTCACTCACTGACGTGTCTTCACTCTACCAGCTCCTCTGTGGAAACGGCAGACAGACGAGTGCATGAGAGTCGAGTCTTCACTCGGAGCAGAAGCTGTCCTCACGTCTCCCTCCAGATCCACGCTCAGACTCTCCGTCTGCAGCTTCCAAACGGATGTTTGAAAAGCAGAAACCTTTCCTCTGCTCCTACAGTCTGCGGTCTAAAAGCTCAACGACTTCAACTGAAGAGTGAAACGGAAACGGCAAGAATCCAAAGCCTGACGAGAAATCCAAAACAGAGTAGAAACCTCGAAGGAAACCAGAAAACAACGAACACATTCCCCTTTGAATAAATCCGTAGGAATACTAAACTGTACAAAATCCTGTTTTAATATAACACTAAAAATGTCAGAAGATTCTCCATCATTCAGATGTTGTTCAGACAGGATTCTCTTCAGGACATTAGAGGTTGATCTGGTCTATAATCTGAGGATCCGGAGCTTCAGGCTAAAAAAAGAAATAAATTATAGTAAGAATAATAAATAAATAAATAAAATATAAAAAAATAACATAATAAAAATAAATATATTAAAAAAAAAATAATAAAAATGAAAAAAGCAATAAAATGAGACAAAAATAATAATAATAAAAAATAAATAAATAAAAAATGTAAATAAAAAAACACCTTCATATTCATTGGATTTGATCCGTTTTGGACCAAATCTGTCTTCCACTCTGTTACAGTTTTCAGCTCATATAACTTAAATAATGTAGCAGAAAAGTTTTCTAAACACGTTCTCGGCCTGAATAAACGAATCAAATTCTTTTTCCCTTCACTAGACTCAACTGGTGACCAGCCGGGATTGGACCCCGACCAGACTGAAGTGTTTGTGGTCCCACAGCAGAAGCGATGAGGCAGAAACAGGTGGAGAGGTTAAAGCTGACGACACACAGGACAGAGAAGAGGCTTCAGTACTGCACCTTTCTGCAGGCTCATGTCTACCATGCGCGGCTCTGCCAGCTCCAGGAAGAAGTTCTTGTTTTTCTCATACTCCTCATCGTCAATTATTTTCACGTGAATAAATTTGCTGCAGAAGGAGGAGGAGAGAGGAAGGGCGGTGGAGGGAAAGAGCAGAGAGAGAGAGGGGGAAGAGAAGAAGAGAAAGGTTAATTCTGCAATGAGGAGACACGGCAGCTCTGTGAGTAGGATTGTTAAACGGCGTGAGGAGGTTAGGAGATGAGCGGCGAGATTCCTGTGGAAACACAAACGTTAGGCTGCTCAGCGTCACAAAACACCAGACTTCTGCAGGAGCACCGCGGTCACAGAAATCTTTATTACGTTGGTTTAGGGTTCAGTCTGGAGACTCTCAATACGATACGTATCACGATGGAGAGAAGAAGAAAAGAACCTTCAATCAAACTCATGACGGGATCTCTTTGAACTACACATTCCATCAATATGACATAACATTTAATACAAATGTATATTAATATACATTTGTATTAAATGTTTTAGTATAAATGTATAGTAAATATAAATGCATTTAATATAAATGATAATTTAATAAAAATGTATATTTAACATTTTATTATGAACTTATATTAAATATAATTTCATTTTAAACATTTTAATAAAAAAATATGTTAAATATAATTTTATATAAAACATTTTAACACAAATTTATATTAAATTTACAATAAATATACATTTCTAATAAACATTTTAATATAAGTTTGCACTTAATTTAATATAAATGTATATAAAATTTTACTTAACATTTTAAAATAAATTATATCAAATATAAAATTAATGTAAATGTATATTAAATTTTTTCTTAATATTTTAATAAAATGTTATGTTACATTTATAGTAAATTTATACTGAAGATTTTATTATAAATGTATAATAAATATAAATTTAATATCAGTGTATATTTAATATATATTTGTATTTATATTCTATAATAAATTTATATTAAATATAAACTTAATATAAATTTATATTTAATAATTTAATATAACTTTATAATAAATTATTATTGAACATTTTAATATCAATGTATATCAATTTTATTTTACATTTATATTCAATTTAATTTATATTAAATATTAATTAATTTATAAATATCAATATAAATTCAATATAAATTTATATTAAATTTTGTATTAAAATGTTACGTCATCTTGATGGAATGTGTAGACCAAAGGGATCCTGTCAAAATGAGTTTTATTTAAGGTTCTTTTCTTCTTCTCTCTTACGATATTTCCCAACACTGTAACAGAACAATTTTTCACTATTTTGTTTAAAGAGTTTGGCTTAGAAAACAAACTCTACCTGACTAATAATACACCTTTCAAGGTACTGGAAATACAAACTAAGACCCTCATAAATCATTAAATATCCCCTCGTCTGCATTTTAAGTATCGACACATATATCGCTAAATCGTTTTTTTCCTCCACCTCTGCTGGTTTCTGTGATTCAACTGAACATCCATCACTAGAGTGCTCTCTGCTGCCACAGTCCATAGAGTTCCATTCAGTGGTCAGTCGGTGTAACTACAAGTAGATTTATTCTGAATCCCAAAATGCTGATATTTATTTAACAGCCATCCTCCATGACCACAGAGGACACTTCCTGTCAGTTCCTTCAATGCTGAAAGAGTGATGTGTAGAAACATCTGGGGAATGACAACATTAGTTTGGAATGTGACATTTTTTATGTACAAAATGTAGAAAAAGATCATTTGTACAATGATGTTGACATCATACATCTCCCAGGAAATATTTAAGCCCTTCATGTGTTTAATGCATTCTTTCTAGTGACTGATTTGGTTATAAGTCAGTATATAATTGTTATATTTACACCTATTTAATTAAGACATACAGTATTGAGTAGATTGGCTGTAGTTTGAGTTACTTTTATAACTTTTTCTTCATTTGTGGACTTCAAACCCAACAAAGAATAAGGGAGTTTACAGACTAATCCAGGAAAATCCATCTGGTGATGATGAACGTAGTGAGAAGAGTGATGAGAAGAACAGACGTGGAAGCTGAGGGTGATGGAAATACGGCTGGTAGAGATGTAGAGAGTGAGGATGATGAGGATGATGAAGATGATGAGGACGATGAGGATGAAGAGGATGATGAGGATGATGAGGATGATGAGGATGAAGAGGATGAAGAGGATGATGAGGATGATGAGGATGAAGAGGATGATGAGGATGATGAGGATGAAGAGGATGATGAGGATGAAGAGGATGAAGAGGATGATGAGGATGAAGAGGATGAAGAGGACGGACGCGTAGCGTCTCACCTTACTGTCCTGTACGAGGCTTCTGCACTGATGAATACTGGCTCTCAAAGTAAAGCATAAACTTATTCAGATATTTGAATATTTGGATGAAGAACCCATTTCTTTATTTATTAAAATCTGTTGGTGTGCAAACAAACTTTATTCCATATTTTTGTCTTTGATAAAATATATATTTTTTTGTTTGTTAGGCAGGAACTCCAAATCAGATTTTAAAATCCTTCAGTAATTATTAGATTAGAAATTGTTTATTTCAATCAATCAAGAGAATAATTCATGTGTAAAACAATCAATCATCAGAAGTTTACATCCATAAAGAAACACAGGATAACTAGAAATATATAAATTCCTTGAAAGGAAGTGAGAGGAAGTGAGTTTATATAATCCCAGCTCAGCTTTACCGTTTACATGAATTATTATCCAGTTAAGATCAAAGTTTAACTTAGATTCAGGTTATTATGAATCCTCAAGTAACAATAAATCACATGAATATGGACGTAGATATAACACTATTTCAGACTAATCAGGGCAGCCTGCCTACATTTCCCATCATCCCTCTGTCTACATCCTCTCCCACTAGCTTACAGCCCCATGCTAACATTATCAAAGCAACAAAAATATCGTTTCTGTCCAGCAGTTCTGATCCAGATTCAGATCTGATCCAGATTCAGTTCTGATCCATATTCAGTTCTGATCCAGATTCCAGCTCAAACCAGGAAGACAAAGACATTCATGGATCTATTTGTCTGCATCAGAATGGGGCGGAGCAAGGAACTTCTGGCCCCGCCCAGCGTATTTTCTATGGCATTTTTTTGTCTGCTTCTGATTTACGATTTGAATAAAGAAATGCTCAGAAAAGCAGATTTCATCTTAATTTTCTTTATAAATGTCGTTCATCATCAGAAAAACACCACAAGAACATAAAACATCATTTATGTTAGAGTGGGTGTTTAAATAAAGTGAACATCGCTCCATAACAGATCAGGACTGAAGGTCATGAATGGATCAGTGGAAGGTCTAAACAGACGCTCACACAGACAGGTGGAGCTAAAGTGAATGAATCAGGTGAGTTTCAGATGAAAGAGGAGCTGGTGAGTTGGAGGAGAACTCCCTTTAATGAAGTCAAACGTCTGGAGGGCGAGCTTCTCCCTGTGAAGAAGAGCTCGCCGTCACATCGCCACAACACTTCAACACCCCCTCCCCCAGCCCAGCGGCGCTCTCTTCATCGACCGTCCTAATTGATCTTTATAAAGAGTTATCGACGAGGCAGTAATGTGATCAGCAGGTACCCAGATGCCTCAGCGCTTCAGATCACTGCAGGAACTCAGAAAAGAACGACTTTCTGGGAGAAGTTTTGGATTTGTGGGGCTGAGTAGTGATGCCACAAATGATCATTTTAATAGTCGACTAATCACCGATTATTTTGTCAGATTAGTCGACTAATTGGGTCAAAGTGAACACGGCATTAGCTTTTAACCAACTAAAATCTAGACAGCATTACCTGTAATAATGCTAGTGTGAATGCTGGAAGATGAATTTGGCCGCTGAAGATGCTGAAGCTGATGGGCAGCTAAAATATTAGTTTAATGTCAAATTAGCCTAAAATATTCCAAAACACTTTTGAAAACTTAAAAAAAACTGAATCAGCCAAAACAGCTAGCATATTGCTGATATATTAGCTAAACTCCAAATTGGCCTGAAAAAAACTGACTGAAGAGATGCTAAACTAGCCAAAATAGCTAGCATGTAGCTGATATATTAGCTAAACTCCAACTTAGCCTAAAAAAACTGAAAAAAGCTTTAGTTGGCGAATACAGCTAACATGTAGCTGAATTTTTTAGCTAAACTCCAAATTAGCCTAAAAAACTGACAGAAAAGCGCTAAATTAGCCAAAATAGTTATCATGTAAGCTATAATATTACCTAAACTCCAAATTAGCCTAAAAACCTTAATAAATGTGAAAATCGTCCTGCAACCAACACACACGTCAACAACAGTCCCAGCTTCCCAGCATGCCCTGGAACCGGAGCGACATCCTCCATGGTGCTCCGCATCCCGCGGGAGGACGGCTTCCCTCCCCGTTCCAGATAAAGCCCACACTTCCACGCTTCTTGTGAGGAATTCAGTTCATAAAAGCAGCAGCGCGGCAGCATCCATTATAGATGGCCGCTCATGTTTCATGTATCGAGGCAAAAAGCATCTGGTTCCTACTCCTGCCACCAGGACACGCGGCGTGGGCCGTGAGCTACACGCATCATCCATCTATCATTCATCTTCAACCACTCAATCAGGACCAGCCGTCCCGTCCACAGAGACCGCCACAAGTCCTCCGAGTTCATGCAGAATTCTCACTCTTATTTTTTTTTCAGTTTTAATGTGTGACTCTGGAAAACTTCAGCCCTGCATCTCTGCTACAACCAGCCGGTAAAGCAGCCGGTAAAGCAGCCGGTAAAGCAGCCGGTAAAGCAGCCGGTAAAGGAGCCGGTAAAGGAGCCGGTAAAGCAGCCGGTAAAGCAGCCAGTAAAGCCCACACGATGCAACGATGTTTGTTTCATGGATCTGACAGTAGAAGAATCGATTGTTCATACGACCACTGAACAGACCTTAGAAATAAACACAGTTTGCTCCAGATGTTGGGATTCATTCATGGAATAAAAGATTCATCCGGTCAGGTTCTGGGATCAGACCGGCAGGACGAATTAATGATTCCATCCCAGTTAAACTAGAAAGGGAAGACCTGGTGGAGCAGACGATGTCCGGATAAACTGCAAAAAGGCTCAAACTTTTGTCTTTTTCGCATTGATGCATCATTGAAGATCCCTCCTTCACGTGGACATCCCTGAAGTTTTTCTTTTTTCCCCATAATTGGGTTTTCTAAGAGTTTTTCCTCACCGAGGAGGACGATCTACGAGCAGGGACGTCCAGGACTGTTGATATACCTGCAGGTGGAACCAGCCGTCTGCCCGTTTGTGACCCACTAGTGACAGAAGCTGCTTCCCACCAAACACAATTTGAGTGTCAGGGGCGTCCAGTTTCACTCTAAAGTCAATGTACAGACGGAATCAGAGGTCCTGCATTGCATTCTGGGTGTGTGTCTGATCCCTCTGTTCCTGAACTTTGTAATATTTTATGTAATATTTTAAAAGATCTAGGTTTAATTTTATTCTTCTTTTATTTTATTTTAGTTTTCCTCCTCGGACAAATGCAGAAAGTCATCAAACTGGGTCACACGGGCCTTGACTTATATGTTTTAGCTCAGGAGTCGGCAACCTTTAACAGTAAAAGAGTCATTCGGGCTCGTTTTCTACAGATCAAAACCTAGAGGGAGCTGCAGAGATTTACTTTAGCCTTTAAGAAATTTGGATTTGCATTCATGGCCTTTTTTTTCTTTTTTATATATATATATATATATATATAAATATGAATTACGTCTATTTTTTGGCACGAGCAAAAGCAAAAATATAAAAAGAATTTATCATTTCTCAAAAAGGGATTTTTGTCAACGTTTTTACCTTTAGAAGAG
The DNA here is from genome assembly GCF_002922805.2 of Oryzias melastigma. Classification (NCBI taxonomy): domain Eukaryota; kingdom Metazoa; phylum Chordata; class Actinopteri; order Beloniformes; family Adrianichthyidae; genus Oryzias; species Oryzias melastigma. Next base: position 1,462,824 of record NC_050533.1, on the reverse strand, counting down.
GCTAAATTAGCGAAAAAGCTAGCTCGTTCTTAATTAATAGCTGAACTCCTAAATAGCCTAAAATTCCTCAGTTAGCCTAAAAACTCCAGTAGATAACAATTAGCCAAAAATGTTAGCATATTGCAAAAATATCAGCTAAATTCTAAATTAGCATAAAAAGTTTAATTAGAGGCCAAATTAGCCAAAAAATGTTTGTTGCTCAATTACTAGCTGAGCTACTAAATAGTCTAAAATTCCTCAGTATACTAAATTGGTCAAAGTCAGCCTGTTTGTAAAATAGAAAAATTCTAAATTATTCAAAAAAACTTCAGTAGACAATAAATTAGCCAAAAACGTTAGCATGTTGCTAAATTATTAACTAAACCTCAAATTAGCATAACATTCATCAGTAAACTAAATTAGTAAAAACTGTTTGTCTGTTGCTAAAATAGAAGCTAAACTCTAAATTAGCCTAAAAAGCCAAGAAGATAACAAATTAGCCAAAAACGTTAGCATGTTGCTAAAATAATAGCTAATCTCCAATTAAAACAAAAAAAGACTATTTTTTTTTCCTTCAGACAGAGAGCCTCCATGGAGAGATGAAAGAGCCTCATGAGGCTCTGGAGCTGCAGGTTGCAGACTCTGGTTTAGCTTATGAAGACATTTTTGAACAAACATCCAGCAGCAAATTTGATGCGTGTCAAAACAGAGGCTTCTGAGCATGAGATGGATTTCAGCCTTTTCCTTCTCAGCACAGGAGGATCAAAGGAGGATCAAATCAGGAGGATCAGATCTGTCTGCATTTAGCATTCATGCATTTAGATACTGAGCTTTCTTCTGCTGGTAACTCTCAGTTCTGCTTTTGAAAAGGTCACTAGTCCTATTATCGGCTCTCCAGCTGCTTCAAAAGTCTGTTTTTCATTTCTCACACAAACTTAATTGGCTTTCAAACATAAAATAACTAAAACTCCGATATAAAATAAAATTCAGCCCCACTGAGCCCAATCTTCGGCATGAAGACTTCTTCTCTTGCTCCGTGGAGGAGCAGGAAGAGAAGCCTGACAGTCTGACTCAGGAGATGAACAGCGCCGCGCTCCTCGGCAGTGTTTGTCTATGTTGAACCGACACGTCAAACTTAATGTGATAATGATGTATTGATGCTAACGTGCCAGACACCGCACACTTAAGCAGAATCTCAGAGTGGGAAGTGCTACTGAGTAATGACTGACGATTAGAGCGTTCACACCTTTGCTGCTCTGGACTCGCCTGCAGCTCCGAGAGTGGCCAGGAGGAGACGAAAGGAGACGGAGGAGGAGGAGGAGGAGGAGGAGGAGGAGGAGGCGTGGACGATCAGCTCTGCCCAACTCTAACCTGATTATAAAAGGATTTCTGAGCAAGTGTGGCACGAAACCAAACCCGGACCAAACACTCCTTGGTGTTAATCTTGGCCCAGGTTTCATCCAAGTGCAGGTCGGCCACAACCTGGACCTGGAAGTATCTGGTGTATCCTTTCCTTGAAGCCAACGAAACGGATACACCAGATACTTCCAGGTACAGGTTGGCCAGAACTTGTACCTGGCGGAATCTGGTGTATCTGGATGTGGTGTATCCATTTCTTTGGCTTCAACCAAACAGATACACCAGATACCTCCAGGTACAGGTTGTCCACAACCTCTATGGCACTCTGGATATGTTTCATCGGCTTCAATGAAATGGATACAGCGGATCCAGATTCAACAAGTATCTGGATGTGGTGTTTCCATTTCGTTGGCTTCAATGTGGGAATCCCTAAGGTTTCTTCTTTTTTCCTGACTCAGGTTTTTTTAGGAGTTTTTCCTTACCGGGAGGGAGGGTCTAAGGACAGGGATAACCAGTTTATGTAGTCTGTTTAGTTTTTAACAATTGTTTATATTTTGAAGCCCAATGAGGCAAATCTCTTTGTGATTTTGGGCTATATAAATAAAATTGAATTGAATTGAATTCAATGAAACGGATAGACCGGATCCAAATACACCATACCTGTAGGTATCTGCTGTATCCAGATCCGCTGTATCCGTTTCATTGAAGCTAATGCGACAGATCCAGAGTGCCGCAGAGGCCAAACTATTGGGTGCAGTGTGAGTGCCTGTTGCACTTTTCAAGTTTCGTAGAGTCTGGCGTCTGCACCTGAACCGGACCGGTTGCAGTTTGAGCCCGGGGTAACACCAGGATATTTCCTGCGTACTCCATTCAAGTTCGTCCATTATTTACCTGTGACTGGCCTGTATGATCCAGTTCAGAAAGAGTCCACAGGTCCACTGGTGCACAATGTGGTCCGGATAGAAGCTGGTTCTACTGACCGTCCTCTGACCTGTGAGCATCTACGGTCCATCAAAGGAATGTTTCATCCATGTTCAGTCGATCTTCGTGGATTTTTGGATGTGCTGATCAGAATGACTCACCAGAGACCCAAAGATTGTGACCGAATGTTGGAAATGTCGCGTATCAGAGAGCTGTTTCTGATATCGAGTCTGAGGGGAACTCCTTCCTTCTGAGTCTTGGGGAGTCCATAGATCAGGGATAGGTAACTTCAGGCCTCGAGGGCCACATTCCTGCATGTCTTCCAACATCTCCTGCTCTGGCATGTTCTGGCTGGACACACCTGAACCAGGTATTCAGTCATGAGTAGGGATTGGATATCTGGAAATCATGCAGACACTGTGGCCCTCGAGGCCCAGAGTTGACCATCCCTGAATAGATTTACGGAGTGGAATCCTCGAGGTAAAGATGATGGTATGTTCCACTACCAATGGTCTGTTCCACTGACTGAGTTGGGCGAGTGGTGAAACGTTTAGAGAAAGCAGATTTTGAGTCCTGGATGAATGAGGCTCAGCAGGAGAAAGCTGCTCTGGTGGAGCAACACTTCAGGAACATATCAGCTTCCGTCTTGGTTGGAGCTCCCATCCGTCACTGCAAACACCGACTCATTCAGAGCATCTGGAAAAGCTGCAGAACCTTTTACCTCCCAGAACCTCCTCCACTTAAAGTTGATTTAATTTTAGGTGAATCTTTCATGTTTCCATCAGTCCACTCCGTTCAGCGCGAGCGTCTATCTGAGAGCTGCAGTCCATGCGGCACTTTGTCATAACAAATCAGCGGCGCAGCCTCCTGACGGGACTCTCACGGCGCACAAGTCGGGGTCGCATTAAACCTCCGCCTGTGAAGGACGGAACTCGACTTAAAGCACAAAAGACGGCAGACAAAGAGAAGCAGAACATCAAACGAATTCAGCTCCGATTAGCAGCGAGAGCAGCAGTCTGTCCCCCGCTTCCACCATTTACTGTAATTGCCCCCCAGCCAGACCTCCTATAGACCGACTGCAGAGCACAGCTGGAACCGCCGCACCAGTTCAACGACGCTCTGACGAAACACATCACAGGGAGGGCTGGGGGTCCATTCGAGGTCCATGGAAACATCCAGACGACCGAGTCAACACGTAAAACAATTTGAGTTTTGACAGATTTCTACCATCACTTAAATAAAGAATATTACAGGACACATTCAAAAAGGAGCTTTTTTCAAACGAGTTACATGGAAAACTGTGTGAAGATTAATATGTGAGAACATGAATGAGAAATAAACAGATTTTTTTTTCAAAAATCTGACTTTGAAGATGGCGCCGATGGTCATGGCATGCCGTCTGTCTGTCGCACAATTCTTTATTGTATTATTATTTTTAATATGGCTAGTGCAATTTAACACAAAAACTCAAACACATTTCTGTAATCTTGCTATCACTTTTGTACTTTTGGAATTCATAAACTTTACGGCCCATTTTTCAGCCCATGTTAAGTCAATGGGATTTTTTTTTAATTCTTTGTGCACTTTTAAGACTTATGTTTCAGAGATCACTCTCATGTTGGCCATAAATATAGATTTAGTGGGAAACGCTTCCAGTAGATGGAGACACTGGAGGGACTGTCATCCTTTCAACAAATGTTTATGGAGAATTATGTATAATCAATATTTTTATTAACTTTTGTAATTTTTTGCATATTGTTCTTAACTTTTGTATTCCTGACATCCTGATTTTTATGTAGTTTTATTGATTAACTATTATATTTTTTTGTTCTTAACTCGTGTATTTTTGCTGTTTTAATGTAGTTTTATTGATTGGACTTTGAGTCTGGAATAAATTCTGTCTGTTTTATGTAATTTTGGTATCAGATCCATTCCGTACACTCAGGACGGTCATGTTTGTCCTTTTGGTGTTGATGCTTTTCACACATTTTAAAATTTATTTTAAAGAAATTCTTCAAAATCTTTGTGACTTTAAAATACTTTGCAATATGTGCATCAAAATGGTTGGGACGTTCATGCTTGTACTTTGGGTGTTTATACCTTTAACATGTTTTTATTTTTTTTTACAATATTTTTCCAGAAATTAAAAACATTCTTTCTACAAATGATACAAGTTTGGTATCACAACGTTTAGCACATTTAGGACGTTATTTCTCAATCAAAACAAATTGCTTGAGCGTATTCATCGACCACATTCAGCCAAAAGCATTCACACCAGCATTACTGCAGGTAATGCAGCTTTTCTAGACTGAACTTCATTGGATTATTTTTTACATTATTTTCTAAACCTAATTTGCACAAATTACAGTGCAGAAAAACAATTAAAAGATGTAAAAATACAGAAACCGTTTACTGTCTCGTGTCTTCAGATTAGGCTGCTTTAAAAACAAGTTTGCAGGTGGAATCTAATATTTTTATAAAACTGAATTTCGTCTATTTTCATAGTTTTACGGTTAATGAATTGAAATCTTCGATTTCTGCAGACTGGATGACTTTCTGAGCCAAACTAGATCCTGCAGAAACCCAAAATCCTAATCTTGATTCTGAAATCCTGTTTCCTGATCCAGATGATCCTGAGGAACAAAACAGAGCATTCTGGGTTTAAAAACTAACTTCATTAAATCAGTAATTCCTGTAGCTTGTTGATAAGTCTCAACCTGAATTAGCTTTGCTAGCGTTACCAAACATTTCTAAATTCACTTTCACTCTGTGAAGACAGAAGTCTGAAACCATTTTTTTACAGTTTTCTTCCACTGAAAGTTTCATTTAAACATTGATTTATTTTCCAGACGATAAGAACAGATATTATATCAGAGCAATCAGAGTTCTGCGTCTCTTCAATCACTCAGAGGATCGTTACGTCTCCACAGAAACAAAGTAGAGAAGGAAAAAGAGCCGCAATGCCTCATGGGAAATCAGCGTCTTAATTAAGCGGGCTGCTTTCTGTCACCAGGAGCTGGGATTATGGGAGCTGCTCATTACAGTCCTGATTATTGCTTTTCCTCAGCAATCACAGAAGAAAACTGTAAACATATTCGTCGGTGATTGGACATCTGACGACAGGTTCACGTCTGACGACAGATTCACGTCTGACGACAGATTCACGTCTGACTTCTGGATTCACGTCTGACGACAGGTTCACGTCTGACGACAGGTTCACGTCTGACGACAGATTCACGTCTGACTTCTGGATTCACGTCTGACACAGATTCACGTCAGACGACAGATTCACGTCAGACGTCTGGGATCTTCCTTTGATCCTTCAGATCCTTCTATGTTTCTCACATACGAAGCAGCAAACCCACAGATCAGACAAACAGCAAGAAAATGTTGAGCGGAGGCTTTAAACTGGACAAACACAAAGAAGTAGAGCACTAAAACTCCTCACAGCCCCCAGAGAAGGGAGTCTGAGACGCAGATGCCGCCTGAATAAAACATTTCTCTGAGAAAGTCCTGCTTTGAACAGAAACTCCTCCACCAGAAGGAAAGATGGTTTGACCAGATTCACACTCTGGTTCTTCTGCCACGGAAACATCAGTTTGTTGGAGGAGAGGATGAGAGTTTAGACTAAAGGAAGGATGTGAATTAGGAGGATAAATGAACTGATGCATCAGCTTCTTGTAACAAGGATGTGTGATGAGAGACAAAAACAACCAGCAGGATGATGGATGAGAGTAGATGGAGAGATGAAGATGAAAGTGATGAAGATGGATGAACTGGTTAAAGGATTCATGAACAGAAACTGTCCTTCAGAGGAACGTCCAGGTTTCTCCAGAGTTCATTAAAGTTAAAATACTTCCAGAATCTAAAACCATAAAGAAGCTGCAGACCGTTGAAGTACAGCATCACCTCTGCCTGTGGAACACCTGAGAAGAAGCCAGGCCCCGCCCCCTGAAGCAGAGGGAGATCTGTTCTCAGGTAGGATCCCGCCTTCCTCCCGTTAGGACTGAAGCGGTGGAAGATGACGAGGCGCCTCTGATCCCGCGGAGTTGGATATTCTCTGGCCAAAGGCCTGAATGTCTAATGCTCCTGACCCGCTCCCATTTGCTGCTCTCGCTCTGCCCTGTTGTCATGGAAACCAAACCCCCTTTTCCAGCTCTCCGAGTGTCTCAGAGAAACTTGCACCTTTTCATTTCTCTTTTTGTTTTTGCACAAAGCAGAAAATAAAACCGTGAAGCCACGGATGCCGTCAGCGTCACAAAGCTGTGGAGGAGAAGTCTGAGGTTTGGAAGGATCCACGAGTTCTCCTCTGCAAGGACTCGACCGAACCGAGCGGAAGTCTGTCCTCGGAGGTGACAGGCAGGGAAGGACGGAGGAAACAGACGACGGAGGCCGACCTCCAGAGCAGAGATTTGCATCGTGAAGGGCAGACCTTAAACGCATCACGCTGAGATGACGAAGCAGAAACTGTCGTCTTGGACACGGAAACTCAAACTTTGTTGTTGTGTTTTTGTGTTCATGTTTTTATTCTTTTCTGGGTGTGGGACAGGAAGTGTCCGTTTTTCTGATGGAATCAGGGATTTTAATCTCAAAAGGTTCAGTTTGACAGATAATTTCCACATTTCTGTTTTTGTCTGCTCCCTTCAGGGAATCCCTCAGCCAATCAGATCAGTTGGATGGATTTGGCTTCAGTTTTATGTCCAATGATCTCTAATATTTTATTATTATGAAATAAAAGACGTTGAATATGTATTTTTTGGAGGTGGGTCCAGCAGAGAAAGGTTTCCTGTCGGTGGAACGCCGCCAGTCCAGAGCTTCAAAGTGAAATTCTTTAAGTGGTTTCTGTTCGTTCTGTCGTTTCTGATGTTGAATTTCTCATAATGTTTGTTAAAACCATGAAAGTCATTTACGAGTCATTTTAAAGTTCTGCTTTTGGATGACCAGCAACTTTTGTGATTCTGGCGTGTCAAAGTCAGGTCTCCGAGGGCCGGCTTCCTGCCTATCTGATGACCTGGATCAGGTGATCTCAGGAGCTTCAGTGGAAGGCTAGGACACAGTCCCCACTGTCCGTATGGGTGTCTGCAGGAAAACCATTTTCAAACCTGTCCAGGTGACCCCACAGGAAATATCAGGCCATAGACCGTCCAGTGAACCCACAGAGAGAAAACGCTCATTTTTATCTATGGGCGTGCTGCAGGTGCCAGGTAGTAAGAGTCAGTGAGGGGGAAGTAGCTGATCTCACCAGAAAATGCATAAACTGCCTGTAAGAGCCGAACATTATTGACAAATAGAATTCATCGATAAACAAAAACACGAGGGAGTGAAAGTAGAGATGCTGTTAGATTTATATCTGATGCCTTTTGTTTTGGCCTCTGGACTGACTCGTTATTGAGTTGAATAAATACAGAACCACGAGTTTTATTAGATTTAAACAGCTTCAGAAACAGAAACAAAACCTGCAGCAGAGAAACTAAACCCTTAAATAAGCTCTGAAAGATCTAATGCAGTTCAGTTTGTGAACAGAGTTTCAGTCCTTTACTTCTAAATAGGTCTCATTAATTTGACTTTTTACACTTTGAGTTTCTAACTTGCTGTGATCAAAACGACACAAAGCAGGAACACAAACGGTGCTCCAGACTGGTTAACTTATTCAGAAAACTGGAATGATGGTTCCAGGAAAACGCCGTCTTCGTTTTCTGCTCCAGAGTGAACCATCGCTTCATGTTTCAGATCCAGCCTCACAGGAAAGCTTTTCCTGCACGTTTCTCGCCGGCGGTGAGCGTGGCGTTACTCCAGGAGCTGCTGCTCTGCTAATGAAACATCAGAGGAAAACACGTGTTACACCTCGGTGCACGTCCAATCAGCCGACAGGAAGCAGATTTAGTGTGAAAACAGGAGCAGTTAGGTGTGATCTGCTCCAAACGGAGACTCTGGTTTCTGGATGGAAACAGTTTTCAGGATCAGCGGAGAAGATGGACGAGCAGACGCCGTCGAATGTGGGCGCCACGCTTTCATTTTTGTGTACACAAGTAGTGACAGGACATTGAGATGGTTTTAAGCTAAAAAGAGGAGATTAAGTTGCTCTTAAACTGTCAGATTAGAAAGTTACTGTTTGCAGGACACCAAAGAAATCAGAGACGAGTTTTCATGAAAGCGTCTTAGTTTCTTCGGCGGGATTTACTAAACCGTCAAGAGGCAGAAATGACCCGTTTTAATCCTCATATGCAAACAACACAACAGTGAAGTAAAGACCAACACAAGACTGGAATAAGAGTTCGTTTGGACCAATACGGAGGACACAAACCGCCAAAATAAAACACCAAACGCCAAATAAAACATGTTAATATTCAGATAAATGCAATAAAACACAACAAAGATCAATAAAATATTCAGAAAACCAACTAAATGTGTTCAGCTGTGTTTTTAGTAATTCATCTCCATCACCATTTTTACCAAATCAGTTTCTGTTTCTTTAGCTACACATGATTTATGTATTATTAGCAAAAATGTCACAAATCTTAAATTAAGACAAAACATAAGAGAGAAAACAAAAACGTAAAAACAAAACAGCAAAATAATGTAAAGATGTGACAAAAATATTGAAAAAGAGTCAAAAGATTTTAAAAAATGTGAAATAGGAAAAAAAAAATAAAAAAGGATGAAAAATAAATAAATTCAAATTGTAAAAATAAAGCAACTTAAGCAAATAAGTTCACATGAAAACAACATTTGAAGAAATAAAGGCAAAATTAGAACATGGAGAGGAAAATATTAGAAAACATTTACTTAAATATAACATTTTTAAGGCCAGATTAAAAAAAAGTGACTAATGAATCGCAAACCTGAAAAAAAAAACGTGATTAAGCACCATTTACCTTTTTTTAAGTTTTTAGTTTAAAAATAAATATATATTATATATATATTATATATTTACAGCATATTTCTACTACTTATTATCTCAGAATAATCACAATGTGATCAATTACACACAAAATTGTACATTTAAAATATTTATTTTTAAGTCAATCGATTAAAAAAATCCTAATAATCACACTTTTGGGTTGTGATGAATCACAAATACTCACAATGTTTTACTGGGTAAATTTTATGACAATATGCAGCTTTTGAACAAAATAGGCAAGAGAAATAAAATCTTCTTTTTTATTTATTAATTAAGAAACTGAAGCAAAAATGTTTAAATGAAACAACATTTTTATAAAATAAAAGCAACAATATAAGGTTGAGAGGACAATATAAGAAATCATTTTTAGTAAAAAAATTTTAATAGAATTCATAGAAATATAGAGTTTAAAATTAGGAAAAATGACTAAAAATGTGGCAACTTTCCAAACAAAGTTGACAGAACTGATGAAGAAAAGGAGGAAAAAAATGCAAAAATAAGAGCATGAATCAAGATGTAACAGAACCACACTGAGAAATCTGAGATTTCCACCTTATTATAAAACATTTTTTTATTTTGTCTAAATTGGTGTGAAAAATACAAAGTTGTTTGAAGCATCTGTGAGTTCCGGCGTCTTGGTGAGTTTGGTGAATACAAAAAAATCCTTTAAATTGTTTTATTGTAACAGAATCTCGAAAAGTGATCGGAGTGAGACCTCCTCCCGGTCATATCCTTCCCCTTCTGAGGGATGAAGGACACAAATCATGTTTGAGAGTCCACCATGCTTTCTTGCAGCCTCTGATTTAAAGACTGAAAGACAAAGAACATTTTAGGATCAAATGTTTCTGTTTATCTTCAGCTGCTACGTATTTACTCTGCATAACCGCAGACTACTGCACATGTGCATGCACTCTGCATGTGCATGCGCCTGCAGCCTCGTTCCACGCTGCTCTTCCTCACCGTGCACGCCCGCTCCGTGAACCTGTGGCTCAGCACTGAAAGGAAGTCCTCTTACGTTCAAACGGGTCTCCTGATGAATTCCTAATTATGAAGAAGTGAGTCTGCGATGCTTCCCGGCGGCCCGGGGGCTCCGTAGGACTGCTTTAACATCACACAGTCGCTGCCGCCGTCGTAGCGTTTAGCATCTTATTAGCGGCGGCTGCCCTCCTGCCCTCGAGGGCAAAAACACACACAGGAAATGAAACCTAAATACTTCCTTCTAGAGACATGAATATTTACAGAGTGAACGCCAGAAGCAAAGGTTATGAACCCGCCCACTTTCATTTAGACTTCGCTGGGGGCAGAAAACGGAGGAACTGTTCCAGAATCCAGACGGATACGGACGTCGATGACTACAGCAGATTGGACGATTTATCTGACATTTACTGTCTGACTCTATGGAAGCACGTTTGACTCATAATTCAAAATAAAAGTCAATACTGGAAATGTTTCTCATTTTCTCAAGAGACAAACGATGCAGTTACATTGTGGAAATGAAAAAGCATTTCTGTTAATCTATTTTAATTTTCAAATTTGATATTTCTTATTGAATTTTGGTACAAATTTAGTTTTGAAAATCAAATGTCAAATGCTATTTTCTTCATCATTTTAATTATGTCACAGATAAGTGGCGATAAAGAAAAAAAATGTTTGAATTGAAAAACTTTTTTTTTTGGTTTCAAATCTTTTTTTTTTTCTTTTTAAATCTGAAAATTTCAGTTTCAAAACTTCCTGGCCGTGTTGTGGCCAAACGTTTTTCAAACAAAGTTGAAAGTGAAAAAAAGACTTATGACTGAAAAAAAGCTTTGAAAAACGTTTTTTTAATTTCAAATTTTCTTTTTGAAAGCTATACAACAGAACAGCTGAAAATGATTCCATTTATCAGTAGGGCTGGGTTGATGAAATCCATTAATTAGTTAAAGCTTAATAAACTAATAATCAATTCATAAAAATATAGATTGATTTAGCACTTAAAGCTAAAGTCTGCTAGCTTGATGCTAATGTTTAATGGTATTTCCCATAGGACGGCTAATGCTAACGCTCAGTCAAAATAAAAAAACATTTCTGAATAAATTAACATCTTCATAAACAGTTTTTTGTTGATACTTCTTCTTCTTCTAGAAAAATGTGTAATGCCAAAGCGTGATCACCACCTAGTGGCTAAACTGAAACGTTGAAAGTGAAAAAAAGACTTATAACTGAAAAAAAGTTTTGAAAACAGCTGAAAATTATTGAATTTATTTTAGAATAGCAAACATTTTTAGACATGTTACATTTTTTTTGGTCAAACACCAATATTTTTTTTAATTTGCTTTATTTGGGTTTCAAATAATATTGGCCCCAATTTACCTCCATAGCCAGCGCTCCACCTGAACCGGATCACAAACGTGAGCAGCTGACAGGAGGAGCGCTAAACGCTCTGACTATAAAGAAGGAGGTGTGGGAGCTGATAAGATCCCGACTCGGAGCGCTCTTATCAGGTCGTGTCCAATCACTAAATCATCCGAGTCTGACTGTGTCTGCACAGGCGCTCGCCTATGTGTCACCCGCAAGAATTATTCCTGAAACGATTCCTGAACAATCTTTGGACTGAGATGAGCAAAAATAATTAGCAAATCATTAAATCCTCCCAGAAAACAGAAAGTTTCTGGAACGAAGCAGAAACACTCGCTATGGTTTTCTTTTTTAAGCTTTAAAAGAGTCGATGAGTCGCTGGATTCATTAAACTCAGGTTTACTAAAGATGCACTAAAGATCTTATTTTCTGGTGATTTTAGATCAAACAAATGTTTTTAATGCAGGATTTTGTGGATCTCCAGACGTTTTCAGTAGGACTGGGTTTATAAAATCCATGAATCGATTTAAGCTTCATAGATCAATAATCGATTAATAAAAATATAGATAGATTTAGCACATAAAGCTAAAGTCTGCTAGCTTGATGCTAATGTTTAATGGGATTTCCCATAGGACGGCTAATGCTAACGCTCAGTCAACCTAAACAAACAATTCTGAATAAATTAACATGTTTATGAACAGTTTTTTGTTGATACTTTCTTCTTCTTCTGGAATAAGATGTAATGCTATAGCGCGATCGCCACCTAGTGGTCAAACTGAAACGTCCTCCAGGAGAAGCAGAACAATGTTTATAATGTTAATGATCTGAACATTTTAGTTAGAACTTCTCCTTTAGAGAATCCATGTAACTCTGGATGATATTAACAATCTGATTATTTCACTGATACATTTACAGGATGAGATCAGATTAATATAAATATATTCTAAACCTATAGTAGATTATTAATGTATTTCTGAACAAATGTGTCTAAACTGTTTTAAACGTAATTAAATCAGAAAGAGATCAGATAAAAAAAGTCAGATTTGAATGGATTCAGGCTCTTGGGAATCGAATTGAATCGAATTGGAAATGATTCGTTTTCCCGTCTTTCTCCATGTTTGTCCCAAAGTCTTCGTCTGCTGGATCCTGAACTCTGACCTGGATGACCTGGGCGACCTGGATGACCTGGATGACCTGGATGAGTCCCGCTCGCGTTCTTGGACCAATCCGACCATATAACAGAACCCTCCTCTGATGTAAATCTCTGAGAGTTTCTTCCTCCGGCAGCGCTTGATCCTCGGCTCCACCGTGTCCTGGACCTCCGACAGCGACTGTCAGGACCGCGTTGCATCAACTCCTGGAGAGGAACAGCGAGGTCGAGGGGGCGGGAACTTAACAGGAAGTCCTAATCAGGCGTGGCAGAGAGATCCACTCGGGTATGTTCTGTCCCGGTCCAGCCACCGTTCCTCTCGTCTGTTTTCTCTCCGGGCTGCTGTTTTTCTCGCGGCGTTCTCCTCCTGCCTCCTTCCTGTTGATGAAGCGGATATTTTCAGCCCCTCTTGGAGGTTCGAGGCTTCGTTTGTGCTGGACGTAGAGGATGCTGACCCGACTCCCCGGTTCCTCAAGGCCAAAACCAACACCTGTTCAAAGGAGGAGCTGCAGCCCTGACCTCCAGATCTGGATTGAATCCAGATTTACTAAACATTCTGGGTGATTCTCTCAAGGATTCACATGAAACCTGACCAACCAAGACGCTTTAATTCATACTATCGACATACCGAGTACATTAAATAAATCCCATTAAACCAAGAATAACCTGGATTAATTCATATCTGATGATTAACCCTCCAGTGTTTTTGTTCTTTGGTTTACTGAAACTGTTCAATTGTTAACGAGATCATTCCAGCCGATTGTGAAGGAGAAGAGCGGCTCGTCGATATTTATTTCTTAATAATAAATATCGATAATATTTTTTTTTTGCTAATTTGGAGTTAAACCAGTATTTTAGCAACGTGTAATCTTATTTTACATAGCTAATTTGGCATCTACTGGAGATTTTTGAGCTAATTAGGAGTTAAGCTAATGTTCTATCAATATGTTAGCTTTTTGGCTAATGTAACATCTACTGAGGTTTTTGGGGCTAATTGTGGTTCAAGCTAATATTATAGCAACACATTAACCTTTTTTTTGGCTATTTTGACATGTACTGAGGCATTTTGGGATAATTCAGAGTAAAGCTAGTATGTTAGCATCGGGTTAGCGTTTTGGCTAATTTGGAATCTACTGAGGTTTTTTAGGCTAATTCTGAGTAAAGCTAGTGTTTTAGCAATGTGCTACCTGTTTGACTAATTTGCAATCTACTGACGTTTTGTGGCTAATCCTGAGTTAAGCTAGTATTTTAGCATCATGTTACCTTTTTTTGGGTAATTTTGAACTTACTGAGGTTTTTTGGGATAATTCTGAGTTAAACTAGTATTTTAACAATGTGTTTGACGAGCTGCTTTTCTCCTTCAGGATCTGTTGGAATTATCATGTTAACGGTGGAAAAGTTAAAGATTTTGTGTTTAAGCATCACTGACGACGCCTCAGGTGTTAAAGGGTTAACACAGGAATGCTAATGCATCTGAAATGTGATGCTTTAGGGACTTCTAAAAGGAATTCACAGAAATATCTAGTATTTGTATCATGACTGAGTAACTGTAGAGTTACAGATATTATGCTAATCTGTTCCTGCATCACCGACCAGCAAATACTTCATAATAATTCCAATAAAATGGTTTTCAACAAATTCTTCGATCCACATGAGATGTTTCTGCTGGAGCATCAGCCGGTCAGCCTGGTGGTTGTGTGGAACGGTCAGAACGGTGACGCATTATGACCAACAGAAGGGGGGGGTTCAGGCTGGGGGGTCGTGTGATGTCACTGTGAGTCTTCCTGTGAGTGAACAAATGACCATGTGACCTTTATCTGATCCTAAAAGAGGCAAATCTGTTCCTATAAATGAGATCTCATCCTTCATCCAAACATCTGTAAGTGTGTCTGCTGTGCTGCTCAGGATCATCATGATCTGATTCTACAGGCTGCAGTGGATGCAGTTTAGTTTCCAGAATGGAAAATAATCCCAAAGCAGAACTTAGAGACAAGTGGAAATGGAGTTTCTTCTAATGTTTCCTGGTGGAGATTTTTCCAGAAAATATGGAGAAACTGGATCTGTACCAAACAGTCAGAAGGATCCAAAAGATAATCCAGTGTGATAACAATAATCCAACAGAGGACGTATGGAGCTGAATTCAGGCCAATATTATTTGAAACAAAACAAATTAACCAAAAAAAGGTTAAATGTATGAAACTTTTTGCTATTCAAAAATAAACAATTATTTTCCGCTTCAAATGTTCAGATTTTGAGGTTTCAAAACTCAAAATTTTAATTTCAAAAACCTTTCTCCACAATGTGGAAAAAAGTTTTTTTTTATAGAAATTTTGAGTTTTGAAACCTAAAAATCTGAACATTTGAAGCTGAAAATAATTGTTTATTTTAGACCATAAGAAACACATTAAGTCACTTTTTTGTTTCGACACTAAAGTCATTTATTTATTATTTGTCATCGTCGCTCATTCATTTCATCTTCTGCAGATTTTTTTTATATTAATCTGTAGATTTTAGCTTCACCTTGTTATAAAAAGTCATTTTTCTCCTCATTTCTTTACCAAGTTGACATTCGATCATCAGAATCCCTTTCAGGGTCTCAGGGTTGCTGGAGCCTATCCAGGCTGTTGGAATCCCAGTGGTCAATCTGAGGTAAACTGACATTCATTGGATTTACTTTACCCCTCCCCCTTTATGGCTCAATGTTTGAAGACATGACGTCTTAGTTTCTGTCGTCTGTTCTTCATTGTCTCCTTCAGACGGAGATTTATTAGCTAAGAAAGAAGAAGATCAATCAAAAAACTAATTACTGCTGAAAGTTGAGTAAAGATTGGCAGCAAACACGTCACATTTTCAGATAAATGAGTAAAAGTATTCTGACGATGCTCTCAAACACGCAGCAGCAGCAGCGTCAAAGGTCAGCGCTGCTGCGGCGCCCTGAGCAGGAAGTAATGATGTGTCACGGAGCTGTCAGGATGAAAACTCCAACCGCTGGGAAACAGTCTGCAAGCGCCTGTCACTCCGGCACCAACACTCCTGCAGTTACTCTGCAAATGTGACACGAAACAACCGGGACCGAAACGCCACAGAGGAGCTGAGCCGCCATGATGCTCGGCGAGCGGCGAGCGACTGGGCCGCGTTAAAACCCAGATCCAGACTGAAAACGCGCCTGCAGTTAAGATGGCGGTTGGATGACCTGAGAGCGGTTTGGGTTCAGCTCTCAGGATGAGTCGGGACGGCAGAAGAACTGGAGGTCAGCAGAGCTCCGTCGGTGGACCGGAAGTCGGACGTGAGCGCACAAAAACACAGAAGAAGAACGCAACAAAACATCCAAATCACAAACACCAAATCTGTAGACGAGCGCTCACGGTTGACCAATGGGAACGCCGCGCACTGAAGACGGAACCACAGAGGGCCTGGTGCAGACTGCAAGATGGCGCCGAGACGTCATCGACCAGAACCAGAGGTTCATCTCCGTATCGCTAAGAAAAAACTTTATTTAAACTTTCAACTCAAACAGTTACGGAGTTTCTTCTTTTAAGCTTTAATAAAAGTTTGAACACTCATGAAAACTTTTGTTATTCATGTTGAAAACAATCCAGTAAACGACATAAAAATACATTTTTATAGAATGATTTATTTTCACACTTGATATGAGGACGAAACTACCGGTAACTAAGAACTTTAAAAATGTAAAAACTTGTTTTTGGAGGAAACACTTTGAATCTTTAGTAAAACAATATGTGTTCCATTTAACGTCATATTTTTAAGAACATTTGTGAGTTGCTTGTTTCAAGCTTGATTTAGAGAAACTGAAACATTTTAATTCACTCATAATTTATAAATGTATCTTCAAGCCCGTAAATAAGATCATTTTGGTCCAGAATTAGAGATAGTTGGACTTTTGGAGTCAATAAATAAGATGTTGTTGGGGAGAAAAGTTTATAAATATACACATTTTAAAGACGTAAAGCTCTTTTTCTTCATACACTCCAAGTTTAGAATTTCTAAAAATTTCTAGTGCAAAATAAATTCTGAGAGCAAAATATCAAAATATCTAAATTTGAGAAAAATTTTAACAAAAGTTTAATTTAGTCTAAAAAGAAACTAACAAAAATATATCGTTAGTTTCATTGACAGCTTTTTTTTTTTTTTTTAACCTTTTTTTTAGGATATTTTTAGAACATCTTTGGAACATAATTTCACAGGTAAAAATAAAAAGAGGCCAAAACAAACGTATGATAAAGAATAGGAAGAAGTGACAGGATGGAGGAATAAAGATAAAAATAAAAATGCAAATGATGGGAATGAAGAACTAGATTAACTCTAAAAAAAAAACAGAATTTCTAAAGTTTGTGATATGTATAAAAAGAACGAAACACACAGGAAACAAGAGGATTAAAGAGATATTAAATAATAATAATTTTAAATAATAAAAAGCAGAAAAATGAGGAGAGATGTAAAAACAAAAGCTAAAAGAAAATGAATAAACTGATGTATTTTATACAGAAAACAGACACTTGAACATTTCCTTCTTGAACCTTTACATCCTTTCATTCATTTCTGACTATAATATTTTAATATTGTTATTTAGTCCGATTCTGTTCCCCGTCAGACGGGCGTCATGGTGAGGAAAAACAAACGTGATTCTCTGAGAGGAACGAAGATGAAGAGACAAACGTGAGGATGCAGAGAAGAGATGGGAGGAAAGATGGAGGGATGAGCGAGCAAACGCAGCGGAGGGAGAGGAGAACAGAAGTGGCAGACAGAGGGTAAAGGAAACGCTGATGTTTTCTCCCTCCCTCCTTTTATTTCCCCCCGGTGTCACCCTGATTATATAAGTGCCACTTGCTAAAAATAAAGCCTGCAGTAGAAACTGTGAGTGTGAGGCTGCGCGTGTGCACGTGCATGAGCGCGCACGGGTGCATCTCCCTCCCTCGTGCACACGCACGCACGCCTGGATGCTAACAACAGAAAGACGGCGGCGTGTGAACGCACGCGCAGGAGGCCCGGAGAGACGGGTGCAGATTCTCTCCGGTTGCCATGGCAACGCAGCCTGGCTTCCAGAGGCTCTCCCAGCATCACATCATCAGTTTGCCCCCCTTTGCATTCTCTCCCCCCCACTTAACATCCTGGTGTTTGATTACTTCATACCCCCTCCCCCACAGACACACCTTCACCCGTCCTGCATCTCCTTCATTCAGCTTTAGCCACGCCCTCCGTCTGCTGGAGAACATCCATGTTTATCACAACGGTTAGCTGACCCCTCCCCCGAGCCAGCTGACACACCTGTCAGGCCTCAGGTCAAGCTCCACCTCCATTCCCCTCAGTGACAGGTAAACGCTGCAGGTCGGCGTGCAGCTCAGCTCGCTCCAGAACTTCTGGTTCTGGTTCTGCCACCAACCCGTCCTCCGGTCCAGTCTCTGCTTTCAGCGTTGGAATGTCGCCTCAGCAAAGAACCAACAATCAGGCTCTTAGGAGAAGGGATGTAGACGCGTTTCCACGGAAACCAACCAATCAGCTTGAAGACGCACAACATCCAATCAGGACGACAAAAGTCATCGACAAACACGCAGCAGCTTCAGAACCCTCAAACGTCAACTTTTAGTTTATGGTCCTTTTTCCTGTTGTGTAAATCAAACATTTTGACAACAAAAGAAAAAAAAATAAAACATTTTATGTTCAACTGAAACTGGATTATTTTGACTTCTGGCTCAATTTCACCAAAGTAATGAAATGTTTGCTTATGAAACCCTGAGAATCCAGAAGGAAAAATATTTAAAATATATTTCAAACTTCATTTTATTAACATCAATCTAGATTAATAAAAACATCAGTATGTTCGATCTTTGTTTCCAAACTTTCATCTCGTTAAAGACATTAATGCTACTGAGGCTTTTTTGAGCAATTCTTTAATTGTGCTAATATTTTAGCTACATGTTAGCTTTTGGCTATTTAGCATCTAATATGTTTTCTTGGGTTAATTCTGAGTTAAGTTTATATTTTAGAAACGTGTTAGCTTTTTTACATAGCTAGTTTGGCATTTACTGGGGATTTTTGAGGTAATTAGGAATATTAATCTAATATTTTATCAAGATGTTAGCTTTTTTGTTTTTTACATATACTGAGGTGTCTAAGGCTAACTGTGACTTAAGCTAGTATTTTAACAATGTGCTCACTTTTTTTGCTAATTTGACATCTATGGAGGTTTTAAACAAATATTAAGTCCATATCTTTCATACATTTTTAGCAAATTTTGGATTTTTAAGTATTTTTTCCAGTTCTTGTGCACTTCCTGCAGCTTCATGTCCGTTAGCTACTTTAGCATCATGCAGATAGCTTCAGCATTTTCAGCAAAACCCTTGAGCAGTAAATTTATTCAGCCTCTTTAGCAAACATTTTCAGTATATTATGTTTTAGTTGTAGTCAAATTCACTAAATCTGAAGTATTTTTGAATTCTGGACTTACAGAGAAGTTCCATCGTCTGGTCCCAACTAGCAGAAGCGGCTCTGCGGACTAATGGGAGAGCGTCCCTCCTGCGACAGCGGCGTATCGAAGGCTGGATTGGGGCTTAAACCACTCTAGTTCCTGTTTCTGCAGCGACTTGACCTGATCACGATCGTTGAGGAGCAGCAGGAATTAACAGACTCAACGCTCTGATATGAACACATCGTGACTGTTGCTTCATGGGAATTATTTTTAGGAGCTGAAACTTTTAGGAAGGAGAGGATAAATGTCAGATAACTACATAAAAATCAACCAACCCAGAGAGAGAAAGGCTTCACTGCTGTTTGAAACCAACAGCGCACTGCTGGACTCCGGGTCACCTTTGGGTATCTGTGTCACGGCTGACGGCGGCTGGCAGCGTGACGAATGAACACCTTCACTCAACAGATGCTCCAGGATGGAAGTTCTGAACACCTGAGACTGTCAAAGTCTTCAGCCGCTCTTCATCCTGCAGAGACTCTGATGTCTGTCCTCATGACCCAAAGAGACGCAGAACCGAGTTACTGACGTGTAGACCTGCTGGGGGCGGAACCAGCTTCTTCCCTCCATCTCATGTCATTTCTGATGCCGCAAGTGTTTTTCAGACCGATTAGCAAAATATGTTTAAGCTGTTGACTCACTAAATGCAGCAAAAACAAAGTATACTTTTAAAACTTTTTCAGGTTTATTTTGAAAGAATCTACGGAAAGCAGTTAGGGACATTTTGAGTAACAACTTAATTAACTTAACACAGATATTTGGCCATATTTAAGACAAATGTTGAATAAACAAGAATGATACCATCATTTTTGGGTTAAACACACCAGATACTGACCCCCACCGCAGCGTAACACTGCAGAGAAACACTGAAAGCTAGACTGTCAAAATAAAATGATTAAACGTCTAATGTGTCCTACTTCAAATTGAGGACAGCTCCCCACAAGTAATTCACGTTTGATAGTAAGTTTTTAACAAACAAAGACATTATGAGTGAAAGCGAAATTCAGTTTCTGCAAAACCAAGACTATGGAAGCCGAAAACAGCCGGCCCAAATATTTTGTGTTTTCTCGTTTTAATATCTCGACATAATGAGATAATATCTTGTTTATCTTGTTATAACTAAGTCATTATAACAAAATATTATCTCGTAATAACAAGATAATATGTCGTCATAACAAGATGTTATCTCGTTATAATTAAGTCATAACAACATATTTTCTCGTCATAACAAGATAATGGGCCATTTTCAGCTTCCATTAAAAGTTTTTAACATTTTACATTTTAAAGTGGTGTATATATATATATAGTCCCAACATAAGCCACAAAACCAAAATCCAGGAAATTTCCAGGAAAATTAATTTTCAATTTGTAATAAAGTAAAAATAAAAAAATAGCTAAAATAAAATCAACAATAAACCATACTTTTCACTGTAATTTATCACTAAGTTTTCTGAAGGAAATATTTATAGAATTTCTTTCTAAATAAATGAGATTCTCCATTTATTTGAATTTTGTCTCTCCTTGCCTTCCGTAGAATCCGTCCTTCAGGCAGTGAAAGCAGCGTGGAGAGCATCCTCACCGTGTTCGATCCCACACACCAAAGTTCTGCCGCGGGCCACAGAGCGGAGGTCCGCTTTCATTCACAGTTCTAGATCTGAACCATGCAGAAGCTGACGCGACTCCGAGGACTCTGACTACCAACAGGAAGAGGAGGCTCACATCTCACGTGTGATGAAAGTGAGGATGCTCGAATCCCAGCAGCATCCTCCACGTCCTCCTCATCAAACGCTCCTTCCTTCTGTTTTTCTGGCTCTGCTTCCATGTTTGCAGCTCGTCTGAAGGCCAAATGCAGATCCTGGAGTCCCACAAGCTTCATTTTTAGCTCGTGTTTGTCAAGCTTCTCCAATTATAGTCGTGTTCCAAGGCTGGACGCTCCCACACAGCTCTCTGCTCTCACTAAACACGTTGAGATCTGGGGAAATCCGCCCTGAGCGGCGTCGGTTTGATGTGTTCAGACAGGAGCGCTCACTTCCTGAACCCTGTTTGTTTTAGTGACTGTTCTTCTGAAGGGAACCGAGTTCTCTGCAGGAGATCAGGCCTGGCGATGGTTCTGAGACGTGATGCTGAAAAGCTCGACGGAAACACGGTTTCTGCTCTGATAACAGCTGATCCACAAACGGGAGAGCTGCAGCCGTCACATGTGAGCGAAACAAAGGAGAGAACACAGAGAACATCCAAACGTGCTACGAGCCGTTTGACACTCAGCCTTGTCACCAGTCGGGTAAACCAGATGATTGAATGAGTTTCTTGTTTCCTAGCAACAGAACAATCGACAGACTGAACCGAACAGATGCAGAATTTTTTACTTAGGTTGTTTTAATGACAAGTTAATTCCTTTAAATGTGTTTCCCTTAAGAAGTTTGTGCAGATTTAGCAAATAGGACAATCAAAACCGTTTCTTTTTTGTTCTTTTACAGTTGCTGCCTTTAGGGGGCGCCACAGAAAATCCTCCACCTATCCTCTCTACGTCCATGAACTTCCTGTGTCCTGGTTCCTCCAAACTCAGCATCCTTCCACCAACATCATCACTGACGTGTCCAAACATCTCCATCTGCCTCCCTGCACTGATCTCCAGAGCATCTACCAGGATCTGATCCTCTGGATTCATTCCTGATTTTAGATAAAACATCACAATCATAATTAAAACAGTACTGGGAAAGTTTTTTTTAATTAAAAAAATGGTCATAGGTGAACTTTAAACACAGATTCTCCGTCTAACCTCCACCTCTCTAGACGTTCCTCCACCTACTCTCAGTACAGATCAGAGTCATCTGCAAACATCATGATCCGCAGAGATTCCTGTCTAAACAGTCTGTCCATCACCATGGAAACCAGAAGGAAGTCTTCCAGCTCTCCTTTATAACTCCAACCTTCTTCTCCACCACTCCATTCTTCTAAACCAGATCCTCCCTGTTCTCTGGGAGGGTTCAGTGAGTTTCTAAACATACTTTTAAAACTGAGCCATAAAAATACACAAAACCACAGGAAACCATATTATTTAAACAAACTAGTAAATATATCAATCATCTAATCAGATAATCAGATAATAAAATAATTGTTTCTGTGACTATAGAGACCGATCAGATGCTGGAGGCCGGTGAGGCAGACGGACACTTCAGCTCCGTGCTGCTGGAGATGAACGCTTGATGCTCCACAAAAACCTGTTTGCCGTTCACAGTGAGAGCGGAGCGCGCCATTACTTTCAGCGCTGACAAGCAGATTCATCAGCCGGAGTATTCTTGTGGTGGCACCTGCACTAATTCCAGTCTGAATGATGTTCTCCATCCATTATACGATGATTAAATCATTACCCGCCCACCCCCGGCCCTCAGTCACATTACTGCTGCGAACCACACATTCATCAAGGCCCCGAATCTGCCGCTGTGGCGAGTAGGTGAGAGTCGGGACAGAGAGGAACAATGCAGCCGAGCGGCCTCTGGTGCATTTTAGCATCGAGCTAAAGGATGTTGTCATCTGGGTGTGGAGAGACGCCAGAGCGAACTCAGAGTTCTGGTCCTAAAGTCTCAGTCAGGGGACCCTGTGCTGCAGGTCCTTGGGTTGTTTGGAGGGTCGTGTTCATTTTGACTTTTGTAAAACTGGTGATTTGATTTTAATTTCCTGGGAATTTGTTTGAAGTCCGCTCAGACTTGTGGGAATGCAGCCTCGTTGCTCACGACGTTTGCAGGAATTGAGATTTCAAGCTGCTAATGCAACATCTATGACTCAAAGAAACGAGGCATTTATGCTGGTTTTGATGTCGCTTTGTATTGTTTTATCCAGTTTTTATTTCCCGTAAATGTTTTGTTTAGAGTTTTGATTGTAACCCATAAGAAGAAATGTGATGACCACCAGAAACCCAAATAAACCTGTGTGTTCATGACCAGGATGTTCATGATAAATGTGTACGACACGCCTGTGCTTCACCTCCTTCCCCCTCATGAGTTGTAGAAGTGTTCATACAACCTGTCGCCCGCAGCACACCCGTAGGAAAAAAAAAATCTCTCCACGGTTCACAAAGTGGTCTATGACTTTGACATTGTGTGGGTCACCTGTGTCCCCGTACAGGTTTGACTGCTTTCACCTGCAGACGCCCAGATCCCGCCGTAAGGACAGTTCAGGTCCTGAACCTTCTTCAGGTCTGTATTCTGACTGGGATCTACCTGGATCTACCTGTAACGAAGGAGCTGAGTCCAGTGGATCCATTTGCAACTTGACTTTAATACCAACACAGGTAAGGACAAGGTAGAACGCAGTCAGGAAACAGGCCAGGGTCAAACATTGGAGCCAGGCGGGAGACGAGGAAACAGGCGAGAGTCAAACATAAGCAGGCAAAAGGAAGAATGCTCAGACTGATGCACAGAGCAGCAATACAAGACTTCGCACGGAGCAGAGTGAGGAATATATGGAACACTGATGATGATGACGAACAGCTGCTGGTGACAGCGAAATGGTGGTGGATTCATGGTAAATGGCGTATACTTATATAGCGCTTTCTACCTTCCTTCAAAGGCCCAAAGCGCCTTACTGTCACTGACCCATTCGCACACTAATGGCGGCTCCGCTGCTGAACACTGGCGCCATCTTTCCACCAGAGGCAATGTGGGGTTCAGTGTCTTGCCCATGGACACTTTAAAACATGGGCGGGTAAGACGGGAATCAGACCCGCAATCTTCCAATCAGGAGTTGACCGCCTCTATTGCATGAGGCATGATGGGACGTGGAGCAAAAGAGGAGGACAAATGAAGTTTGTACTCAGGTGAGGGCTCCCTCAGGTGGTCAGAGGGCGTGACTGACTGACACTACCGGAGATTTGCGACACTACCGGAGATTTGCGACACTACTGGTGAGATCTCTTCAGTCATTGGCCAGCAGTTATGGGGGCGGGTCAAAACAAAAAGAGAAAGATGGAGGTGCTGTGATTTGTAAGGATAGTTCACTTATTTTGAATTTTTATTTCGGTGATCGACTTTGAGCGTCTGTATGAGGGTCAGGTTCAACACTTTTTACTGCTGCTTTGGTACAGCGGACACATGCTTCACGGCCGTATTGAGGACGCTACAGCTATGAGGTACACTGATAAGTGTTTATGACATATAGATTGTCAGGAAAACAGAGTTGGAGCATGTGGATCACGTTTAAAGATGCTTTTATGAGCCTACATTCACATCTTAATGAGTCGCTGTTGCATCACTGCTCCAGGTTTGTCCCGGCTACGGTGGCCGTTTTGGTTCGGTTATTTTGGTCTCAGAAGATGGGTCAGTTTGCGTCTGCGTATTCAGACTGAAACTTTGTTCCAGATCATCGGGGGAAACAAACTCTGGTTCACTTTAATCAGACCAAATGTGTCAGGTCTGAATACAGTCTAAGGCTTAAAGAGGCGGGACTTTGAGATTCTTGCTCTGAAATGATACAAAAACTTACAACTAGAACATTCCCAAAACTAGGAGAACTCTTTAAAAGAACAATGCAAATTGAATTTATGCAACTAGAAAGCAGAAATCTGTTCTGAAATGTCTATTTTTTTAGAAATAAATCAGACGTTTCTCCTGTTAAACAGCAGGCGGCCATCTTTCTGGTTCATCTGCTCCATTTAAGCTTGTTGTGCCTGAGTGTCATCAATTGGTTACCTGTCTCCCTCTCTGGGTCTCTACCCTACACTTCCCATCAGCCCCTGCTGTCACTCCCAGCAGTATTTAGTCAGAGCCCTGAGTTCCGCTCAGTGTGAAGTCTTGTTTGAGCCTCTCTGCCTGCATCGCTGAGCGTTCTCATCCTGACCTGATCTTCTGACTTGTCTTTTACCTGACCCTCAGCTGGACTCTGACCTCTCTGGTTGTTCTCTGATGACTTCATGCTCGTGTTTGACCTCTGCCTGACCCTGATTTAGCTTTGTGGACTTTTAGCTGAGCTTCACTCCTGTCCTCCTGCCTGCACTTGGATCTGGCCGTCTGACCGTTTGTGACAGAAAGAATGAAATTAAGGGCGTTTGTGTTACCGTATCCATGGAAAAACATCATGAAGTTCAAGAGGAAACGACTAAAACTCTCCTCCACGTTGGTTCAGGACTCCGCCCCCTGATCACGTCATCAACACGTCACCGACCAGAGCGGAATAAAAGTGTTTTTTTGTCAGGCATTATTCAGACGCCTGTTGCTGTGCGGT
>NC_050533.1:1433859-1437378 GCF_002922805.2 Oryzias melastigma | reverse complement strand
AAACCAGGCTTCATAACTGCAGCTGGAGGGAGAAAAGGTTGCAACTCATCACGAAACCTCATTCCAACCCCCCTCATCAACCTGCACCTCCTCCCCGTCTGCCTTCCCTCCCCCTCCAGCCCCGCGTTCTCCTCCTCCTCCATCAGCTGCAGTTCTTTCCTCTTATCGACAAGCTGCAGAGACGTCCCGGCTGAAGATGACAGGAACAGATTCTCATTATCCGCGGCGAGGCGCTCACGCCGGGTTTAACCGACAGCAGAGGAGCACCTCCACCTCCACCTCCTCGGTCTCCCACACACACCTGTCAGGCCCCGCCCTGAACCTGGACTTCCTGAAATGAAGACAGACCAGCTCCTGCTCCATTATCTGCTCCACACAATACCTGCTTGTGACGACAGGTGATTTTTGAAAGCCTGACCATGAAATAATTGCTTAATTATCGTGTCTTCTGAGCGGTGAAGGTAATTAGAGGCGTTTGGAAGACGCTGGAACATCAAAGGTCTGATCTCCACGGGAGCTGGGAGGAAAAACGCCACTCTTCATCCCAAGTCGCTTCAAATTCCCCAGACCGCGAGGAGAAGACAGCTCTGGTCTCAAAGAGGTTTATTGGAGGGAACTCCCTGCTCCTTCTGGGTTCCTCCCACAGATCTGAAGTCAGAGCATCACCAGGAGACGGATCATCTCAAATACCCGGGAAGCGTTTTGATAGGACGGTTTGGAGAGGACTGTTGGCGAGGTTTCAGGAAAACTCTGGCCGCTTTTCAACAGACGGAACAACCTCAACACTGAACTTCTAGTGAATATTAGCAACAGATGGAGATAAAAACTCCACTGACTGCTGCTGTTAAACGTAAAGACTTGAACCCCGCGCTGTCAGGTGAACCCCACAAACACCTGGATGGGAGGCTGCAGGTTAACGGAGCAGCTCTGAGAGGAATCCACCGGGACTGGAAACGGATCAAAGGAAACTCGCAGCTTTGAAAGTTTTAATTAGGCGCGTTTGAAGCTTCTTCTCCTTCCTGGCGTCTCTGACAGTCAGAAGGAGGAAAACACGCCGCCTGGATGTTCCTGCTTTCAGACACTCGGCTCTCGCCGACACTTCCTTTGGTTCGTTCAATGAGAAGTGTCGAGTGCTCGTCTCCTCCCTGAAGACTTCTGAGTCGACGGAGAACGTTCCTTTTAGAGACGTGTGAGGTCTGGTTAAGAGGAGCGGCGCCATCAGACGCGACAGAGAACGCTTGGAGGATTTCAGAGTCACATCCACCAGAGTTTAAGCAAAATGAAGCCTGAGTCATAAATACAGGAAGTCTGCGGGGGAAAAGTGGTCAAACCTGCTCAGGTGACCAACATCAAGGTCATCATCTGCTCGGTTGTTTTATCTATGGGCGTGCTGCAGGTGGCAGGTCGTAGTGAACACCTCACCTGCCCGTGTGAGTAACTGAAAATTGAAAATTTGAAAAAATGAAACTGAATATCTGAAAAAACATATTAAAATTTTGAAAAAATGAACTTGAAAATAAAAAAAAATTGTAAATTAAAAACTTGAAGGTCCTTAGTGTTTGTGACTGAGGCTTCAATGTAACGAGGGAGAACGTACGCAATCATGTACCCACATTATCAACGAGCTCGATAGAGAGAAACATACTGGTATGCTACAGTGGAGCTTGCTAGCTCAATACAGCAGAGCCTGCTAGCTTGCTACAGAAGCGCTCACTAGCGCTCGCTATGCTGACCACCAGAGGGCTGGCTAGCGTAGCGAGCTAACCCACTGGGTCAATGTGGGCAAACACAGGTGGGGCCCCCTTGACCTCACTGGCTGGGTTCTGCTTCTATCTCCCATCCAGTGAAGACGTTCCCTTGCAGCCATCAAAGCTCCTGAGGAAATGCTCCTCCTGACTCCTCCCCCTTCTCCACACCTGAATGAATCTGCAAACAGGTACAGAAATCCCTGCAGACTCTCATCCTCTCAGCTGTTTTTCCATTTCTTCCTCATTATCCGTCCACACCTTGTTCTGCCTGCGGCCCCCCTCACCTGCACCCCCCCCCGTCCTGTTGCTGCTCCAGTCGGTGGCATGTTAAAGAGCTGCTGCGCCGAGCTGAATGAAATCTAACATGGCAGATGCCACCGCTGCTGCAAGAAGCCAAATGTGTTTTCTGGAGCTGGCATCCAGAAATAACACGCCTCCTCTTTCCCTGAACACGGAGCTGAAGGTTATTGCCTATAAATAACCAGCTGGTACATTTCTCTGAACTCCCTTCTCTGTGTTCTGACCGAGCAGGTCTGAATTTAAACTCCAGGAGCAAAAATCCCAGGGAATCAAATAATGAAAAATATTAAGATTAATCAAAATTAGACTCAATATTTAAGCACAAGACTTTCTTTTATTCGTATTTCTGCCATGTTATAAAGAAAAACATGTTTAAGTTCCACTCTAATCATTTTTTAAAGCGTTCCCAGTGGTATTTTAATCATGATGATTGACGTTTTCTAGAACATAGTTTCAGCAGGAGTTTATTAGAAATGTACTTCTGAGTTAGAGAAGGGACTGTTGACTAACTGAGAGCTCTCTGTTTACACCCACTAGCTTACAGCCCCTCACACCTCCAGCCCACCGTTAGCGGTGCAACAAAAATGGCAGCAGTATCGTTTCTATCCAGCTGTTCAGCTCAGATCCAGATTCCAGCTCAGAGACGTTCATGGATCTATTTGTCTGCATCAGAATGGGGGCGGAGCAGCGAGCTTGTGGCCCCGCCCAGTCTATTTTCTACATCACAAGAACAAACTTTTTCAAACGTCATTTTTTCGTCTGCTCCTGATGGACAACGACTTGAATAAAGAAAGCTCATTATGTCCTTCATCATCAGAACTATTTTCATCCGAGTTCGTCTCTAACAAAGAACTGAGAGAGTCATTTAAGCACAATTTTCTACATGAAGACTAAAACATCTCCAGGATTCCTGCTTCCTCCAGACCACAGAAGCAGGACGGTCCAGCCTGACCGCCGTCCTGTTCAGTTCTCACTTCGTCCCACATAAAACATGAATATTACTCTGAAAACGCTTCATTTATCCATCAAACGGGTAAAAGAAACGACCAGTAGCATGAAAACATTTCAACGATTGAGTCTATTAGAGTTCTGTAGGACTGTTGTTCTCTCTGTGTTTGTACTTCAAACTGCAGCAGAAAAGTTTGTTTTGGATTATAAATGTACATTTTTGTGACCTATTTAGAAAATATTAAAACACAGAAAAGGATTTTTGGTATCAAAAATATTAAAGTTTAAGGACATTTAGGAACAAACGTTTTCTGACTTTTTTCCCTTAAAGATGGAAAACAGAAAATAAGAAAACAGCTTTAAAGAGCAGAAATGACACGGTTATGTTCTGTTTCATGAATCTTTAATATTAAACTGAATTATGTCTATTTATTTCTTTTGGGAAATTTTCTATTACATACCTATTTCTAATGATTTAAACTTTCAGAACTTGTTGACGATTTAAACATAATGTGGAGAACAT
>NC_050533.1:1418695-1433546 GCF_002922805.2 Oryzias melastigma | reverse complement strand
AAACTTTATTTTTCTATAAAAAATAAATTTTAATAAAAGAAAAAGGAAAAAATATTTTTTAAATATTTATTTGTTTTATTATTATGTATTTATTATTATTTAAATTATTTTTTATTAAAATAAATACATAAAATTAAAAAAAGAACAAAATATTAAGAACCCAAACTCCCAATAGTGAAGTAGATCTTTTCTGTCTCCTTAAATTGAGCCAATTAAAGGATCTTCTAAGTGTTTTATGTTACTCTGGATGGAACCGATGAGAATCAGAAGCTCAAAGACGCTGAGTTAGATTTCTGTGAGCGTGCAGGACGTTTCCACATCGGCTGATTCCTTCATTCTCTTATGATCCTGACGGCAGAAGAGCAGCGAACTCCCGGTGTCGCTTCACATTCTGCCCCCGGCCATCCCCGGGCTCTCCAGGTTAAACCAGGTTTGTTCCGCCTCAGGTGAGTTCTGGGCGACGTCGCTGTTTGGCACCTTTCAGCAGCAAAAACCAAAGGAAGCACAAAAGCTGAAAAGTCCCTTTTTCTTTAGAACGTCTTAAAAACCAAAGAAAAAAGAGGTTTCTTCTGCTCCCATGTCCATGCAGACATGTGACTTTGGTCACCATCGAGGACGAGGATTGGTTAACCCTTTAACACACAGGTGTCAAGGTCAAGGCGTAAACGGCGACACCTCAGGTGTTAAAGGGTTAATGACGACTCTGGATTCATCATATCAGCCAATAAAAACCAACGACTCGTTAAATATTTCTCTGGACTAAAATCTTTGTTTTTCTGCTTTATTTGTTATTTTCTGAGTTATGAAATATTTTGTTATCCAGGATATGTTTAAATAAAGTAAATTCAGCAACTAAAACACATTTAACTGTAAGTGTTAAAACAACGCACATATGTTTGCTCCGCCCACTTTTGGGCTCCCAAATCCATCTCAAACCCTGCGTGGCGTTATGGGGGCGGAGTCTACTTTGCCCCCATGAAAGAAAGCAGCTTGTTTACTTCCTGTTCTGTCTCAGGGACGTTAAAAGTTCCCCTGACAGCTCTTCGCCCCCCTCCCTCACAGGTTGAAACAGAAATGGGCCTTAAATAATAGATAGGAGGAAGTGAACGGATCGGAATCACACGAATGTAAATACAGGAAAGCAGAGCGACGGTGGAGAAAGACGAAGGCCGGAGGGCATCAAACGCAGAGAGGAAGAGGAGGCTGAGAGGAGCCGGAAACGAGGAGGCGCACAGGCTGAAGGAGATCAGATCGCGTGTTGTTTGGAGAACGAGGTCCTTCAGGCGGAGGAAGACCCCAGAGGCCCAACCTCTTCATCGCTCACCAGCTCCACCAACATGACAGCTTCAGCCGGCTCCGCCCCCAGAGGGCCACAGAGGCTCCGCCTTCCCCCGGCAGCGCTTCATCTGGCCTCCAACATATTTAGAAGTATAATCGCTGATTGTTATCCTCAGACGACATGTTAGTGACGTCACACTGACATGTTTCACTGATTTTGGTTTTATTTTTTTCAGCTTAAAATGTGCATCAGATCCACAAAGAACTGAAGAACTTTTTATCTTCTACAGAGGGCCGACACTGCCAAAGACAAGAGAATATAAATGAAATCAAAGAAGCAGCAGCGACGAGCTGAGATCAGACAGCCGTACGAACCCAGATCATGATACTTCCCCCTCTGGCTCCACAGAATCCAGCAGGGGTGTTTACTGGGCCGATATCATTTACCGATGACGATATTTTCCCGGCAACTGTGGCCAATATTTGCCGATACTGATATTTAACTTTATGTTGTTGAAGACATTTAATCTCCTGCAATAACCTTCACAAGAACAGAACAAACACGGATCCCAAATAAAAACTATCGACACACAAGTATAAACTTAACTTCAATATTCAATGAGCGTTATCTGCAAACAAAAGCAATAAGCCTAAAGGATCACTTTAAAATAATATGATTTAAGGAAAGTGCTTTGAAATTAAGGAGATGAATAAAAAAAAGAAGCTCTGAGTGGGCGGGGGTGCAGAGCGGTCCGTCACGTGCACAACATGAATCGAGTATGAAAGGATTTGTGATCATTTCAGTATTATGTGTAGGACGATTAGACGACTGATCGACTATTAAAATAGTCAACGACTAATTTAATAGTCGATCAGTCGTTACTTTATATTATTTGGAGTCAGAATGTAGTAAAGATGAAAGTTATAATGGCATTCTGCTAGCTTTTTGGACTATTTTGGCATTTATTAATGTTTTTTAATGTTTTTATTTGGAGTTTAGCTAATATTTCAGCTACATGCTAGCTACTTTGGCTAACTTAGGCTTCTGTTCTGTTTTTTAGGCAAAATTTGCATTTAACTAATACTTTAGCTGGCTATCAGTTTCAGTGTTTTCAGCTATCAATTTCAGCATCTTTAGCGGCCAAATTCATCTTCCAGCATTCACACTAGCATCATCACAGGTATATATCTAGTTTTTTGTTAGTTTAAAGCTAAGGTTGGTGCTAAAGATGTGTGCTTTACATCCAGTCTCTGATAGACCCGATTAGTCGACTATTAAAATAATCGTTTGAGGCAGCTTTAATTATAATTGTTTATTTATATTGAATCCTTTAAGTTAGTAGAAAAACAGACAGTTTGATGTAAGAGGCAAAAAGAAAACATACTTGGCCTTAAAATACCATTAATTATCTAGCTAGTTCCACTTAGCTCCATACAGACGTTTTCCCCAAACAGCTGATGATGGCGCCGTAACGTTTTCTGCAGCTGATGCGACTAAAGTAGAAACGATGAGAGAGGCACATTTTCTGCTGCAGAAGAGTTTCCTCTGAGCTGCCTGCAGAGCATGCTGGTCCGGCGGGGAAGAGAGGGGGCGGACCCCAGACGGGAGTGAGATCACACGCTATACATCCGTATACACCAATCGTGGTACGTATCGTATTGTGGTACGTGTCATGATAAGTATCATGACACGGGTCATAGTACGTATCGTATCGTAGTACGTATCGTATCGTGGTACGTATCACGATAAGTATCACGACACGTGTCGAACCATAGTACATATCGTATCACTATACGATACGTATCACGATATGATACGTACTATGATTCGATACGTGTCGTGATACGGATCTCTTCATGGATGCATCAGAAAGGGGCGGTCCATGGAGCTTATAGCCCCACCCAGAATGTTTTCTGAATCTCAAATTTGTCCTTCGTCAAACTCTATTTTGTCGCCTGCTTCTGATTCACATCAATTTGAATAAAGAAATACTCAGAAATGAGATTTTACTTAATTTTACACTTAATTTTCTTCTGCCCTTCATCATGAAAATGCTACAAGAACATGTCACAAACACCGTTTTCATTAGAGTGGGTCTTCAACCAAGAAGCAGCAAATATACTGATGCAGGTTGAAGCTTCGTTTGGTTTTATAACTCGTTCATAAAGTAATTCTTTGACACAAAAAGCTAAAAAGCAGAAACGGATAAAAGAAAATCCCAATGATCTGATGGTGGTCGAGGAGGAAGTGAGCGGCAGTAATTAGAACACCTCTCTCATGAGTGGAGAAACAGTCTGGAGTCTGAACCACTCCAGAAGTTCAATATTGTTTAAGTCGAGTGACGTGAAGAGAAAATAAATCAGTCTTTAGCTGTGGGCGTTTTTCTGGGTAGTTGCACGTGTATAAAACTGCACGCTCTGTCCCACTAAACAGCTGATCTCTGAAGCGTAGCCACAACCGCCTGTGAAAAACAGAGGACTGCTGATTATAATTCCGTTATGTAAAGGCAGAGTCAACAGCCTCCATGAAAAGTCTCAGTGAGATTCATTCACGTTTCCATGTGCCGTCTGCTTCAGGGCCGCTCGCTGGAGCGTCTTCCTGGATCGGTCAGGACTCCAGCCGGAGGACAAATTCATGAATTCAAATGACCAGAGCACGCTTGCAGATTTGCAAACATGTAGCCGTCTTTCATATGCTTTTCTACTGTCGTTTCAGGGGTGAAAAGGAGACAAACATCCAGAGAGCCGACGGTTTGTGGACGATTCTCCTCCTCCTGATGCACGAGGCCGTCTGAGCTGCAGGATTTCTGCTGCGCTGAACATGAAGGACGCTGCCGCTTAAAATGTTTATTTGAGTTTAAATTAGGATTTGTACGTAAACCAGGGTTTGTGCGTTCATAATTCTTGATTTGTTGATTACCGGGGCCATGTTCCCTGACATGGAGACACCGTCAGAGGGGGGGGGGGCTGCAGGAGGCGATCAGTTCTGGGAAATACTATTATTTTTAAAAGGATATGTATTTTAAAAACACGTATTTAGACTTTTTTATACTAATTATCAGGCACTTTTTTATTTAAGAAAGTGTGAAATTGTCAAGTTTCATCAGGTATTATTCACAATCTCAAGTTAAAAGCGGCTGAAAAGAAAACTCTGAAGACCCAACATTCTCGCAGCATTTAAACGCATCACTCACGGACGAATCTCTGAGACGTGAAAAGAGACTTGCATCAGATTTGAGTGTAACTGAGGTTCTGTGTGTGTGTAACAAGTGACTTGTGCATATTTCTTTTAAATTTGGTGTATAACTAGTATACAGTATTATTACGCACATAATGTATTTTATGAGAAGCATGCATAAATCGTGTTGATACTTCCTTCTCTCCATATGACTCGGACCATTTTTCTACTTGTTTCCAAGTCTAAAAAACAACAAACTCAAACCCGGCGTGGAGCTGTAGAGACGAGTCAAAAGCCGGCGGGCTTGTTTGCCCCGCCCCCTTTTGCTGAAGGACCGTCATAAAAAAAGTTTTTGAAGCAAAGCTCATTATTTGATTAAGTTCTGTTCAAATTCTGTGCAGAATCAGGTCAAACCAACAAGACACTCCCCAGGATCACACTTTCTTCTCTCATTTTCAGCCACAACTTCTGGCATCAAGCTGCGAACAGAAATAAATCCGCTCAGATCTTGTTTGTAGCTTCCATGTGGCTGCGTGACCCCCCCCCAGCAGCAGACAGTTCCCGTTTACAGCTCATCGGATGCGCCTGAAGGCAGCATCAGAGAGCTCCTCATCAAAGCTGTCACTAATTAAAGACTCGTATCTGATCGCAGGCGCCACTCGGGTTTCAGGCTCGCCTCGCTGCAGGTCTGTGGTCGACCCCAGACGTTACTTCTACAACTGTCTGAATGCATGAGCTGCACGGCGTGAGCATCATCATGATCATGGCTGACTGGTTCCAGAGTTTGAGAAGCTCAAAGCAGAAACAGCCGGAATGTTCTACTACAACCACGTCTGACCAAAAACATCCTGTGACGCGTTCACTGAAACAGGAAATCTCATTTCTCCATGAAACCTGATTTACCAAACTGACATCATCTAAACACAAAAGGTAGAGCTACTGAGCAAAACTGTGTTTTTATTGTGTAAAAAGACAAAAACTAAAGTGATTTTAGTTCCCACTCCGATGATTTGATCAAAAGGTCAAAGCGTTCTCTCTCCACCGACACAAAACATCGCAAATTTATTGTGTATAAAAAAGACGGCTTGAATTGCAATAAATGGTTCCCTTAAACCACAATTCTTCATCTCAGTTAACCTTGGGGCCGCTGAAGGCGGAGTCTGGCTGAGGCTTAGAAATGCTTGTATCTAAATGGGAATAAAGACGGAAATGAATGAAAGATGGAAAACTGTAGATTTATCTTTCCAACATGAACGTCAGTAATGTTCAGTTTAATTAAACATAAATGAGGAAACGCGACTGAAACTGAAATATAAAAGAAGTCAAATAAGAAAGTAGCATTTTTCCTTCAACATCATTGGATTTAACTCTTCATTCGTGTCCATCAGTGACTGTGTCGGGTTATCACACCTTCGGTTCAAACTAAACAACATTTTCCCCCAAAAAAGCAGAAAAGCTGAGATAAGCTGAGCTCCACATAATCCTGACGGTTTGAGGGCGGCGGCTAAACCTCGCCGGCTGATTCCTGCTGGCGAGGGAAAAGCCCGGCGGTCAGCAGGACGGGGATCAGCGTAGACATGTGTTCTGTCAGTCAACCCGGGGTTGCAGGTTACACATTCCTGAAAGGCTGAGGAAACGTTTGGGGAGGAGATTCCAGAGCTCCAAGGAGTCGGCGGTTGTCCTGCTGCACGGCGTGGATCCATCGGTGCCTAGTTAACCCCTTATCACGCTAAAACACAAAATCTCTAACGTACTGTAACCTTTGGACCGTTAACACAATAATTCCAGTAGATTCTGAAGAATTATGGGTTCAGTAAATCAAAGAACATAAGGACTGGAGCTCCGGTGTTAAAGGGTTAAACTCTCTCCAGAGAAAAAGCGTCTCCACCTGTACGACCTCCACCAGGTAAAAGGAAGCCGGCGCCGTCATGATCCGGCAGTTGGAGATCCGAGGAGGCAGAAAGGAAGCAAAAACTGCAGCTCTTTGGCTCATTTACAGACGGGTCTGATCCGAGCTTTGGGGGTTTGGTTCTCTTCAGGTTCAGGTTTGGGTTTGGGTGGTTCAGCCCAAAACGAGCTCCAACCAATACCAAAACCAACTTCAGATTCCCTTTCTGTCTGCTTCAGACAAACTTTGTGAAGATACTTTTTCACCGGTTTGTCCCTTTGGCCCACATGGACCTGGTATATCATCACTGGAACCACCAAACCTCCTCGCTGTTCCCTAGAGAGACATTCTCCAACCGCTGTTCACGATCCACTGCTCACGAAGCGCCGTTCACGATCCGCTGTTTTAGGTCCGCCTTCAGGAGGGTTCACGTTCAGAGGAGGTCAGACATCAAGAAGGTCCAATTCTTCTGTTCCACAGCTTCATTTCTGTACCTTAAAGGGAACTTCCTGTCTGCAGAAACCGCAGTACCGGATGCGGTACCGGACCTGAGCCGGTCCCAGATGCAGTGCAAAACCCAAACCGGAACCAGTACCAGTTGTGGTGCCGGACGCGACCAGGTACTGGGTTAGGGTACTGGTTCCCAAACCCGGTACCAGATGCAGTACCGGACACCGAGGACCAGTCCATCTCCAGAACCGCGTCCTGAGGGTTGTGGACCTTCGATTTTACCAACAGCCACCACGTCAAAACACGGCGATGAGAATGTTCTGGCAGGACACCTGTAGGACGTCCACACAAACTACACTCTGATCGTCTCATTCCTAACAGTCAGGCTGCAGCAAGGAGTGCGCACGTATCACGTGCACTGACAGGATCCTTGTTCAGTCTGCAGGATTTGGGGGTGGAGCCAAAAAATGAAAAATCTGTATATCACACCTGCGTCTCACCGACTTCCCTCTTAAATAAAAGTGTTAACCACGACCTATCACCCGCAGCATACCCATAGATAAATACCATCATTTATGGAGCACTCTTCTGTGGGTCACCTGTTTGTAGGGACAGTTGGGATTAAAGCTTTAGATCAGATCCACATAAAGTCAGCCCCAGATAATTATATTATAGGATAAACTTGGGTTTAACTGGCAGTCACATGACTCGTACGAAATCATATCTGTACTCTGTAACCCAAACCAGCAGGAGTTCCAGATCATGAATGTTGATTTGTTTGGATGACATCAGAGGGAGCTGGCATCCTAAGAAGATAATCTTATCTTTAGCTCTCCTTAGAGCCTTCGCCCATAAATAATAGATGTATTCCTGCGCCCCAGATGAAGACGGGAATACGTTAAAGCTCGCTCCGTCACAACCAGACGCAGATTTGTTGAAGGAGACTGAAAGAGACGAGCCGAGTGGAGGCGTGATGCGGTCCAATTCCCCAAAAGGACACGAAGAGAGCGCTTTTCAGACCAGGAGCACACTCTTCCCTCCGTCTGAGCGACGGCCGACATGCATTTGCATCGTCACACGTGCATCGAGCAAACACTTTCGGTGGTTCCTCTCGAGCGTGAAAACGACCCCGAAGAGAGTTTGAACGTCATTTGGTCTCTGAGAGATTTTTGTTCCCATGAGTCTTCCCCTCAACTTCTGGATGAAGCTGCAGATTCTTCCGCTTCATCTTTTAAATGCATTTAAGGAATAATCCAAATAAATGAATCCAACCGAGTTTCTTTGGAAAATTATTCCAGAAACATTCAGAATTGGACTTTTTCTGAAGGACGCATACAGTTAAATATAATCTAAACACTTTTTTGTCTTTTATTAGATTTTTAAAGTCATGTATCTCCTGTTATAAAGGTAAAAAAAATTTAATATGTTAAAAAAATGTTCTTTTACTCCCCAAAAGCATCTCTGCTGATTTACAAACATTTGTGAGATTCTGGGTCGACACATTCAGGTCTTCTGCAGACGAGCGTTCACTCTGGCGGTTTAGTTCAAACAAAAACTCCCCTGATCAGTCTAACTAATCTCCTCTGATAGCATCAAATCGTTCCAGCTCCTCAATCCAGTGACAGAACTTGGTCCAAACTGGTTCTCAGAGCGGTCCTCCTGACAGTGTTGGCGTCCTCACTCTCTAACATTGACTGTATCAGAGAACTGGACTGCCACCATAGAAAATGTTTACTTCAAAATTAATTCAATTTTTCCCGATACGGACGCCGCCACGTTGGAGCCAGACATGGTCAGTAGGCAGTGTGGCACTCTCACCAATCAGGAGAGAGCTTGTTAGAAGGCCACGCCCCTACCGCTTGAGGGGGGTGGAGGGGGGGGGGCGGTCCCTTCACTCATCTTTCTTAAACACCACGTAGGAGCTCAGCTCGGTCCCTCTCCAGACAGAACATCACATCACGGTTCTGCTCTTTTGACCCGTTTCTGATGACAGTCGGCGCCGACTCAGCAGGTTATCCACAAGAATAACCATCCGATACATTTCAATGAGTAACTAAAAAAACTGAGGCCTCAGGTGATTCAACAGAAGGTCTTCTACAACAAACGGATCAAGAACATAAAACGAGAATTTTATAAGTGATCAAATCAGGACAAATAAAGTCACAGATTCTGTTGGTAGAACAAACTCACAGCTGATCCTGAAGGTCGTCTCAAACAGCAATCAAACCGACACAAACAATCACCTCTCAACAGGTTTGCTCATGTAAATCTGCTGCTGTGGGACGATCGTTTCCTCCTTTTGTTTTAACGCAGAATCGTTTTTAGGATCAGCTCATCAAACGGGACAAAGAGGCGGAGTGAGCAGCTGTCAATCAAACGAGGTCCAACGGTTTTGTTCTATTTCTGCAGCCCAGTCTCATGTCAAAACGGTTTTATGAAACATTTGATCCTCAGCCTGCAGAGAAAGACGAGCAGCTTCTGATCTGATTGATGCAGAGAAGAACCTGAAGGAAAACGTTCTGAGAGATGCAGGTTGGTTTGGATGCAGCAGCTGCAGAAGCAAAAAGAAAACCTTTTATTTTGACGAGCAGGATCAGCTGACGGCAGCGGTCTTCCTCTCAGCGTCTCGTTCACGTCTGCCTCCCAAAAAGCATCAAACCACATGTGGTCCCTGGATTTCTGTCAAATGTTTTTCTCCGTTTTGGTTCAAAGAATCAGAAAAAACAGAAACACGACTAGAAATAAATAAAAAAATGTTCAGAGAAAAGGAAAGCGGTGTGGATATGGACCGGCAGGGAAGATCCTGAATTCATGACCCACTGGACTGAAACGGAACCAGAACTTTCTGAGTGAAAGGAAACGACTGGAAGTTTAGGGTGAGATCAGCAAAGGTTCTGACGAGTTCTGACGGATAACAGAACCATTAAAAGATCAACACACACAAAGAATTATGCAGCAATGATATTTGTTTCTTAGTTCTTAGACTTTTACATTGTGAAATTCTCCTTTTAAATGTTTTTAACGTATTTATGCATGTTTTTAATATTTATGTTTAAGCATTTCTGCATCATTTTTCCTGTTTATTACCATGTTATCTATTTTTAAAAACTACTTTAAATGTATTTTTATTCTTAAATGCTTGTTTATTGTGTTAAAAGTGATTTATAAGGTTTTTACTTGTGTTATTTCTACTTTGGAGACATCAAAACTATGAAGTTCATCTCTCTCAAACACACTCGTGTCCTGCATCTTTCAGCATTTTCTTCTACATTTTTTTTCTGATTTCCATGAAAATAGTTTTTATTTATTTATTTTTTTGATAATTATTATTTACAAGGAGTAACCAAAGTAATTGACTTAAAACATTTTATTTAACTCAGTTTAACTTTGAAACCTTTGAACTCTTTCTTTAGCACAAATAATACAAATAAAATCTTAGAAAGTTATCTTTGATAAAATTGAACTCATTCTTTTGTTGTTAATTAAATGAAGCATAAATGAGTGTTTAATGAGTAATGAGTCGATAACAGAGATTTGATTTGATACGTCTGACCTTAAAGCTCGTTTTTCCACCTTTAGCTTTATTAACCGTTTGATTCTATCCCATAAAAAACACACTGACTGTTGACACAACTGAACTGTTACTAAAGCTCCACGTCTGAACAAAAGAAACCCCCGATGTATCTGCACCGTTAAATAAAAGAAACCAAATCTGTTTTTGGATCCTGATCCTGCAGCAGCTGGACTCATCAACAGTTTAGATTTTTCTGCTACGGTTATTGTTGTTCTTCGCCATAAAACCATTTTTATCTCCAAAACATCTGCCTGTTCATTCACAAATCTTGGGCTCTTTGAGAAAAATGATTCTGTGTAATAGAAGCGTCTCGCCTCAGTAAACGTTACAAGCAAAGTCAAAGTTTTCCTTTTAGTTTTGACTAAATTTCTCATTTTTTTAAATCTATTTGCATCATATTTTGGCATTATGTTCTATTAATATAAGAATTGACTTTTTTTATTTTCTGAGGTGAATATTTTGATCTGAGCGGGACAAAAAAATGGATTATAATCTAATAATCTAAAGATGAAGGTTAAAGGTCAAAGGTTGGAGGTTAAAGTTAGAGGTTGGAAGTAACGAGTAAAAAGTTGAAGCCTAAAGATTCACTAAGAATTCTGTTGTTTGAAGATGAGGGAATCACTGGGTACCTCATGATATATGGGTCATGATTTAGATGAAACACATTTTTTTAAAGAAAATATATCCCCATTTATTTTTTTAGCTTAAACACAATCATAATAGACACTTTAGTGTAACTGCTAAAACCAGTAATATTGTCTTTGACATGTATTGACACCAATTGAATTATCTGTAAAATTCCGATAATAAACATAAACAGCAGTGCCACAACTTACTGCACAATTGTTGTCAACAACAGAACCAAAATTAAATAATTCGAGTAGCTGCCAAGCACATTGGTGCCAGTCTGGCAACGTCCCTCCTTATTTACCTCCAGAGAACTTTTCACCAAAGGATGATGAATATAATGTTTTACAACCTCTTCAAATGAAAATAAAATATCAACACTTGGTGAGAACCAATCGCAGGGCTAAATATCGCAATATATTGCAATGTCGATGTTTTGGCACAGATAACTGATAACCAGAACCGAGAGATAAGGACTGCAGCTAGGGTGCACCTTAAGATCATTGGTCAGACGTTAGAGTGTTGGGGAGGAGACATCAACTGTAAGTGTGCTGGTGACCCCGCCCCCTGTGAGCACAAAGGATGTTGAGGTAGACCATGTGGGATGGCTGCTGAGAAAATAGTCTCCAGGTCTTCTTCATCTCCACATTAACTTTGATTTTGTTCCTCTTAAATCAGAACTCAGGGAGAGTCTTAGGATGGGAAATCACATCTCAACATCAGTGAGTAGTGAAGGAATTCAGACAAACCCTAACAGTGTGAACATTTGGGTCAAACTGATCATGTTATTGACAAAATAGCTGCTTTACAAGAAAACGCTCGATGAAGCTCAAGTTACAGAAGCTGAGCAGAAACTCGCCGTCACCTCAAAGCTGACTCAATTCCTGACGCTTCACAAAACTTACAGCTTTTTTCTGGGACTCATCAGCTGTTTGAGGGTCTGGCCTTCAGCAAAACATTAAGCTCCATCCAAGCACAAACTCCAGAATGAAGAGTCTCTGTCACAGAAACACTCCTCATCCTCAGCAGCTTTCACAGCCAAACACAGTTTGCTGATCACACCGACAGAAGAGTTGGATCTCCAAAGCTCTAGACCAGAGTGACATCATCGAGCAGCAGATTAAAGGGAAAAACAACCCGCTCTGAGCAGCTGCCATCACGATCCTAAAGAGTCTGCATGCTTAAAAAGTGGCGTAGGCTTACCAGGTCTCGTCGTTCTTGAACTCCAGCTCTCCATAGGTGTCCTCAAAGTCCTCCCCTCCACCTTTGGCGAGTCCCTCCATGGTGCGGTAAGGCACAATCACCGTCCCCCTGGCTCCAGACGTCCGCAGCACCTTGACCTCCATGACCCCGATGCTCTCGCTCACGTGAACGGAGCCGCTCTCAAACGTGAAGATGCCCGAGTGGTCGTCGTCTAGGATGGTCACGGTGGCCACGGCGGGGAACCCCAGGACCGCTTTGGGGTACGGCAGGCTGTTGGGCGACAGCACCTCGTCCTCGGCCTCCACCACGTGCAGATTGCTGAGACGCACGAAAAAGTGCTCGTCCTCCTCGAAGATGTCGTCGTCGATGATGCCGATGCTGATCTCTTTGATCATCTCTCCCGGTTTGAACATGACCGTCCCTTCGGTGAACTCGTAATCGGCGCCGGCGTTAGCCGAGCCGTCCTCCGTCTTATAATCCACGTAGATGGTGGAGTTGATGTCTCCGCCTTTTCTGGTGATGGTCAGGATAACGGCACCGCAGTTCTCCAGGCACTGATAGGCGGCGGGCTCAAACGCGATGCGGGAAATGTACTCCTCCTGCTCCTCCACGTGCACCTCCTGCACACTGGCGCTCTTCTTGGCCTGCTCTGCGACGTGCTTCTTCAGGATATTCCCCGCGCCCGTCATCATGCGAGTGGCCTGGATGCGGTAGAAGGCGCGGCTCTTCTGTTGGTGCGAGAGGGCGTAGTAGTTGGCCATCTCCACCAGCTGATCCAGCTCCTTCTCCGGATGCTTCTGCTTCAGGTCTTTCAGGATCCGGATCATGTCGCGCCGGGACTCGTCCACCTCCTTGTTCTCGATCAGACCTATCAAGTTGCTGGCTGCGCTGCCGTCCATGAAGTGGGAGTTGACCATCTTGCCGTCCATCTCGATGCCCTTGGAGCGCTCCGTCTCCGTCTCGATGATGACGCCGCGGTGCTTGTCGGTGCGGTACTTCTTGTGCATGAACTTATAAAAGAGCAGTCGTCTGTCCGCCACCCAGGCAAGAATCACACATATGGGGAAGAAGGCCAGCGTGACCAGCCCCTCCCACACCTGGACTACGTTGGGAGAGAACACGGCCAGGATCATGTAGAGCCAAATGTAGGCGAAAATGCTCCATCCCGCCGTGACGAAGAACACTCGGAGATGCTTGACCTTACGCACTTCTCCTTGAGGGATGACAGACACGCAAAGGCCGATGATAACGAACATGTTGAAGGCTGCGCTGCCCACGATTGTGGCGGGTCCGAGCTGGCCGGATTTGAACTCGTGTCCACAAACCTCAATCACAGAGAGCAGGATCTCGGGAGCAGAGGAGCCCAAGGCCATGAGGGTGAGGTTGGAGACCGTTTCGTTCCACACCCGGATGGTGGTGGTGGTGGTTTCCCCGTTGGGTCTTTTGATGACGATTTCTCTCTCCTGGGAGGTGATGACCTCAATAGCTGCCATGAACCGATCAGCAATGATGGACACCCCGAGAAACATGTAAATCATGGCCACAAAGTAGACGATGACCCGGGCGATCTTGTCTCCCATCGAGGGGTCCTCTGGATACCAGATGGGGAGGATAATCCCCGGCAGACATTTGGAGTTCCCCCGGCAGGTGCCATTTCCGGGGCTCAGGGCGGGGCTTGGGGTAGTCCGGGCCTCAGAACTGAGGAAGGCTAAAGTCACGGAAACCAATCCCAACCACAGACAGGCTGGAGACCTGGGTTTGGCAGGCCCTGAACCCTCCATGCACCCTTTTTCGTTTCAAGGGTCCTTACAGCACCAACAGTCCCGCTGGGATCCAGCACCGCCTCCACACCCTCCACCTGGACACAGCAGAGAGAAACGGGTTACTCGCCAAAAACTGGACCCAATACACAGTGTGATCATGTTCCTGTGACGATGATAAAACCATAGAGTCTAAAATAGTATCTCCAAAGGATGCATCCATCCATTTTCTAAACCTGTTTTGTCCCTTTCAGGGTCGGTGAAGGGAGGGTACACCCTGGACAGGTGGCTAGGCTGTCGCAGGGCTAAGGATCCTTAAATCTGTAAAACTGCATCAATAATTACAATAAATATTTGTCCATATTAGACTACGGTCACAATGGGGAGACGTTGGCAGAATCTTCCTGATTCCATGCCGTCGTTGTGGAATGTAGACGGAGGCAGAGAAGCGTGCAGAATGTCGCGCTTTTTATATTCACTCAAGCTACCAGGACACCGGTATGATATAGATATGGACGGGCGCCATCCGGAGACATTTACACGTCGTCCAATCAGACCACCTGGTGACCTTGAAATGTGCCTGGGCGGCTACTGACTGATGTAAGAGACAAATCATCCATTTGCCATAAAATTTAAACATTTTACCAAAACCTCTCCAGCTTCTGCCTCTCGATTACACATGCTGCCACACCTGCTGGTGGTGGCGTTCAGAAATATGTGACCGTAGCATTAGGTAGTTGAATGTTTGCCAACAACAACAAACACCGAAAACACATAAAATGAACTGTAGAAGTGACAAGTAATACAAGTCAGGAAGAGTTTGAGAGTTAAATACAGTTGATCAAAAATGTACATGTAAATTGATAAACTATCTACAGCAGGGGTCTCAAACT